>NW_010544892.1:29286-43089 GCF_000687285.1 Phaethon lepturus
AGAGGTGTGGCTGAATTCCTTTAGCAAGGAGAAAATGGATGTTTTCTACCTGTGAGTTCTGTATACTTAGTTTGGGAAGTTTGTACAGCATATAGTGTTAGTCAGTAATGGGCCAACTGTTCTTTCACAAGTCTTCCATTAGTTCTAGCTAAATCACTTTCTTTTTGTTCTAGTTTTTGTTAATGAACTGCATGGCTTTCAGCTTTACTTGTTAATTATAACACCAGTTTGAGGACCTCTTTCAGTATGTGCTGTTCTTCCAAACAATTTGGAAAGGGTTTTCTGTTTGAGGACATTTTAGAAAACTGAGAAATTAAGTTATGGCTAAGTTAACCATACATTTCGCATCCCCACTTGAACTAATATTTAGACCATTTTATGCTATCTGGTGCTGTGAATTTGCTGTGAATCTCTGTAGAGAAGCTATTTCATGAAGCTCTGTGTATGGGGATTTTATGAGATCCTTCTTTTCCCTTCAGCACTATCTTCCTGCACTGTACAATTTGTGTAAACTTAACCCTTTTCCCACTTTGCTGGAGGGCTGGGAAGACTGTGATTTCAATTCTGACTAGGCTGAGCAAAATCATTTCACACAGCAGTGTTCGGCATTTCTCACAGAGACTAATTTCTGTGCCAGTATTTACTGTTCTTTTCGGACCTGTTTCAACTGTGACGTCTTAAAAAAGCATGCTGCTTAAATTGCAATGAAAGTGGAAGTTTCTAAGTGACATTTACATAGTGGAATTGCTTATGAACTGTTAATTGCAGTGGCTGCAACTATTGTACCATGTCTAGACAAGGCTACTTTCCATTAAGATTCTAGGTCTCCAAACCAAAAATAACACCAGTGTCTCCCTAGGGGTCAAAGTTGTCCATTGCTCATTTAGGCTTAAGTAAATGTATCAGTGGCATGTTAAGTTTTAGTTTGTTTTTGAATTGATACTGGTAACTGTTGAAATTAGAGCCGCTCTTTTATATAACAGCAATGCATTTTTGAATTTTTCTTCTTTTCTACCTTTTTTTTTTTTTTAAATGGATTGTGTGTTTTGTTTTCATTTGCTTTTCTCTTCACACAATCTATATATGCGACTTAAGTTTGGAAGTGCTTTGTGTCTGCACTAGCTGGTTTTGACACAAAGACTAATCAGGTTCAAAATTGGTCCCACTCCTAGTTTGGGTCACAGATTTTGGGATCTGCTCATCATTCTACCAAGGAAACACCACAGAATCTGTCATCTGGTGCCTTATGAAGCCTGTTTTTGTATTACTAGGTAAAATAAGGGCTGTGAAACATCAGGTGGTTGTAACCCATGGCCAGGAGAAAATTTAAAAGTAGAAAAGAAAAGAGGACAGGCAGAACTAATGTTGCCTTGCAGTGGTAACTGCTGTGTATTTCAAGCAGCATCAGTAATGTTATTGGGTGAGCAGTAGTATGGTGGGTGCAATCAAGTCTTAAGAGCAGCAATAGCTAAGTAAACGATGGATGATATGTTAATAGGAAAAGAACTAGACTGAGAGAAAGGGAAGGTGTGATTTGGGAAATCTTATAAAAATACTTAAACTCAATACACTGTTCCATCTTTCAGGCAGGGTAAAATATCCTTTGTTAGAATAGGATTTTTGAGAACAATGGAAAATATTACAGAAGCATTACCAGGCCACAAACCTCACTGATGGTTTGTAGTGGGCATAAAAGTTTGAATAAAGCACCTTCACACAGAACTAGGTCTTTGGCTTAGAGGATTTTGACTATGACCAGAAAGAGTTTATAAAAACTTTGAAAATTTATGCAGCACTCTATGCAGAGGGATGGCTGAGTTTGATCATTTGCCAGTGTGGATCTCCTTATGAGCTGGAGCACAATGATATTTGGAGCACATAACCATGAAACATAATTGCTAATCTTGATTGGTTTTACAAGGCTATGATTCCCAAAGTTGTGTTTGTTAGATCTTCTGTCTTTTGTTACTGTATTTGGATGGATACACTCAGTGAATCCAACTTTATGAATGTACCAAGGGAAAAAGAAAGCTTTATGAGATGACTTTAATGTTAATTGATACGAAGTACACTTTGGGTCCATGTAAATAAGAAATATAAATGGGTTGTGTGGTATTTATATACTGAAGAGTTTGTATTGTTTGATTTACATAATGCAGTGTCACTACAGAGAAAATAAATTATTGACCAGATCTTGATTTAAGTGGACCTGATTTCTAACCTAGGTCTTTAGGTTTTTTCTGCCAGCTTTTCTGAATTGTTCCCTGCTGCCTGCAAGAAGATTTTAATCAAAACCATATTATGTAGAAAATGCAAGTTTTGTTAAAGTATGCAAAGCCATACATTTTTAATGGTGGATTTTTTTCAGGGGAGGAGAGAGGAAGATATAAACAAGTTCCACGTTTTTATCTTTTTGAATTTGTTGCAATTTCAAGCAATATTATTTTTAGATGCATACTATAAAGTAATTTATATTTTTATATATATATATATTTACTTTATACTGTGCAGTATATCTATCTCTTCTTTTTTGATCAAGTGTTAAAACTACTCATTGCATACAGGAAGCACTCTGATCTAGAAGTTTACAAGTGACAACAGCTTCCTTTAAGGATATAATAGAGATTAAATTCAAAACAATATTTCAGACCACAAAGTGTGTTGTCACCATTTTTATCAATAGTAATACAATTTTTCCAAAGCAGAAATTTTGAAAAAAATTACTTTTGCAATAAACTTCAATATATCACACACATATATCTCCCTATATATATGGATAAAGACAAATGCTGGAAGTACTATCTACAATCTAGAAGCTGTGATGGTCGTTTACTCACTGTATTATTTTTAATTGAATTTCTTATCTTTTCCTATTGGTCATTTAATTTGTTTCCTTGCATATACATTGTAGTTATAAAATAAGGGAGTAATCTACTGCTACATTGCATTACCAGCATGGCAGACCTGAATCAATAATCATGTCCTTTGTTGTTTTGGTTTTGGGGTTTTTTTGTGAGCTTTGGGGTTTTTTCCCCCTCCTTTTTTTACCCTAAGGAAGCTGTTGGTGGTTATTATGCAATGTATGTATTGTAATAACACGCTTGGGCTCCAGCCGGAGGTGGAGGGCTCTGTCACTGCATTAGGACTAGAGAAGATAAGCGACATCCAGATGGTGTAGTTAGTAGTTCTGCTTCAAAATCTTAAGAAATTAGCAAATGTCTTTCCTTTTAAAGGCATTTTTCTGTTAGGAAAAGAGAGAGAAATATGCTCGCAGTGTTCCTGAACAATTTAAGTATCTTTCCAAAGTATTAGAATGAGGAATGTTTTAGGTTTTTGGTAATGCTTGAAATGGATTTTCCATATCTCTGTAACTTAGGGCTTGATTCTGATTTAATGTTTTTCAGACAGGTGTAACTGCATGACCATTAATAAAATTACACCAGACTGATAGCTAATGGAGGGGGTGGGGGGGGGTGGGGTGGGGAAAAGAGAAAAACATCAGCTCTCATTCTTAAGCCTGGGATCCCTCTACTTCACCCACAAAAAAGATGATGGAGTAGGTTTTATGTCTTGAAAGAGCAAAGATTTCAACCAAAAGAAACAGACAACCTGTTGAGTTATCTAATGAATAAAATAGCTAGGAAAGTTGGAAGGGATGCTTTTGTCTGTATCTCCTGGTGTCAGATGAGAAAGCAGGGTGTCTTTATTTTGGAAACAATTAACCTGTAATATGTATAAGCCAATAGGAATTTTACCTCTTCTGTAAGGCTGATAAAAAAAAACAGTGCAAGTTTGTGGCACTTACTTAATTTTATTCGCCTTGCATGCCAACAGTCCTAGAAATAGATCACTGCCAAATATCATGAAATATCAAACAGAATGAAAACTCTGTGGCTATTTCTTTTCCTCAGTAATCTTGCTGCTTCTAAAATGAAAGCATATTCTGAACTTTGGTTCATATTCTGAACAATTGTCAAGAGCGCCTAGCACCCCTTTAGGTCTACATGGCTGGACCTCTTTGGTCTTCGACACGGTTTTGAAAATTTCACCCACTCTGAATGGCCAGAATGAGCCTGAGCTGGTTACAAGTCAGAAGGCTAGGATGTGCCATTCCAGAACACAAGTTGTGGTGATTTAAGAATTATTTCAGTGTGACTGTTGGGAGGACTGGATGCTGCTTTTTCAGGTGCTGAATTCTGAGGAGCCAGAAGGCTTTGGAGGTTCGATTAATTTGAACATTGGTCTTGTTGTATACGAGAGTGTAGTTTCTTGAAAAGAATTTTTTAAGTGCATTTCACTAATGATAAAAAGGCAGCAAATTCAGCAAGTCATATATGGGGAACCACCAGCCAACCTTTGGGTGGTTGGTACAACCAGGTGTTCTGTTTGTTATTTGAATAGCAGCATCTACAGCCTGAATTTATGAAAAGGGTGAGTAGAAAAACAAACTCTCAATAAATTACTGAGTTTAATTCTGAACAAATTTCTAAACTTACAGTACGGGATCTGTCACATATCAGCTAATCAGGGCAAAACCAGGAGGTATTTTCTCAGCAAATGCATGGCATGGCACAACACAAGTGGCTGGCTTAGTTCAGATGCCCTTAGAAGTCCCTCTTACGGTTTGATATTGCTAAATAATATAGCTGTATCTCTGACCAATCTGTTCAGAGACAGAAATGAGCATAAAAGCAGATGAGTTGCTCTAATACCAAGCAGTTGGCCTGTAATCTGTATTCATGGGGTAAATGGAAAACAGCCTGACAATAAATATTTCTAATTTTGGCTAGTTGTATCATATCTCAGTCTAAAGGAACCCTATCATTTTATCAATATTTATTATAGTTTGAAAATCTGTTGAAAATTAAGTTTAGTTGGCAAGAATATTGTTTTCCATATATGTCTTTCATCAGCTTCTCATCCTGATTAAAAAAGTGTTACAGAGGCCTGTAGTAATGGACTGAGAGGTGATCTCTGTTAAAAGAACAAAGTAATCAAAACATGAGTTGCTTTCAAGGCTCAAAAGAGATAGGAATTCATTTAATATGCTGTTGTCATAACTTCAGGTAATTAAAAGCTGATCTATTGACAGTAAATGCTAGTTGAGAGAATTTAAGCTCTATGGTGCCATTCTGGGCTTTGAGGAAAGAGCAGTGTTGCTGTTTGGATTCTCTCGATGTGAAGACAAATGTCTACCTGAGCTCCAAACTCCTTACACAACTCTAGCAGTGTTAATATTGCTCTGAGACAGGTCCAGGTACCTGCATACAAGAAAACACAACAAAATGACTTGCATATGGTTTGTAATTTTTGGTTGGCTTTTTCAAACATAGTTGTCACTAAATGGTTTCATATTGCTTCATTAGAGACATTTCTTGAGTTGTCGTCTGTAGGCATACACATCCTTCTTAAATAAAAATAATTTCAAGTTGATGGCTGCCTACGACATGCTCAGCGGTATTTGGAGAAAAAGGTAACCTATTAATATGCCTAGTTTGAATTATTGGTGCTTGAAAATGCTGGATTGTATTTTTATATTGTTTTAATGAGTAGTCAGATCAGTAACAAATCACCAACAGCCTGCATGGTTTACTAGCTGACTGAAAAAAAGGGAAAAAAAATGAAGAAAAAGGAAAATGCTTTGTCAGCAGAGTATTTGGCATCTTCCCCCAAAAAACCCCCCAAAACAAAACTCAATGATTTATTTCTAACAAAAGACCTTTCTTGGGAAGTATTAGTCCTGTACAGAGGCTCTCTAGATTTCAGTCCCTAGTGACAACACTATCAAGGGAAATGCTTTTCAGCCATCTGGAAAGTGTTCTCACTGCATCCCACCTGTGCTCCAAGAGCACAGGGTGGGAACAAAGGCTGGGCAACGACTCAAAGCCAGAGCCCTCCCTCCATGGCACTGTCAGAGCAGGAAGCATCACTGACTAGGCCAGGTCACCACCATGGCTTCCTAAGGATCATGAGCTGGGAGGGGTTGAGGTAGTGATTGGTTTGGGATTTTTGGTTTAATCTTTAAAGGAGCACATGTGCCTACTTTTTTCTCTCCTGCCAGATGTTCTCTAGAGGTCCATTCTAACCTAAATTATTCAATGATTTGAAGATTTTAAAACTTCTCACTGAAAACATGGGTGTGCTTTTGCCATTGGAGGTGGAGTGACAGAACAAGAGGACATAAATTACTCTTATTGCTTGAAAGAAAATTTGGCAACCTCTGCACCACTCCTCAACTATTTTTTATTGTCAAGATACTACTGTATCATATGTTTAAAGTTCCTTCACTGGTGACTTAATTATTGTTATAGCTTGCCAAAGAATTGATAGATTCCTGCTCCAGTAGTGCTGAATTTGCTCCCAAAATTCAAGTTACAGTTGTAAAATTAGCTGCATGGTGTGCATCATGTGGTTTGACATCAGTCTTAAAGACTTCTCTAGATTTGTAATATGAAGCAGTAGGAATATTTACTAATACTTCTGATAGTTGTAATAATTTCTCATTATCATTTATCATCATTTTGCAATGCAGTAGCTGAATGGAAGCAACCCCATATAGCTGTTGCCATTAAAAGATCATTTGCCAGCAGCAGCACATGGTGCTGTGTAGGTTGGTTCCCAGGCTAACTCCAGAAGCTAAATACAGTAGCTCATGTGGTATTGTACGCTCGCTGTTGGGAGCTAGTGAGTTGTTAATGACACCAGTTATACCTATTTTTTTCACTATAAATCTTGGAGATGTTCTCCTTTTTCAGAAACAACAGCCTAACCTGCAGCTCACAAATTCTTCAGGTCTGACTGGGGCTAGGGTCCTTGGTTAAATTTGTCTTCATGGCAAGCACTTTCAGAGATAAGCTTTATTCAAGTTGGAGATGCACAAACTGTTTCATGCCTAGGAAGCTAAGGAGGTGACAGCTTCTCTCCCATTTCTGATAACTTTTGCAAGAAAGGAAACATTGCTGTAGCTTCTTGGTTGGGTAAGCTACTGTTATCCATGTTAAAACTGTTTTATGCTGCTACCCATCCCAGAGGTCATTTGGGACACAATGGGAGAGTTGCTTTCTGGGCCACTGGAATTGGTAGTTGAAACTGATAGTGTAGAGGAGTTGTTTCTGTTGAAAGGGGTAAAATCACTGGAGTAATTCTGTTGTGAGTGTGTGTGTGTATAGAACAGAAATCTTAATATGCTTCTCTCTTAGTGGTACTGTTTTGTCTTTTGCTTCTAGACTGTCTAAATCACTTGAAATTTGTGACTATTTATTTAGTCTCATAATCCCCTTGTGTGTAATTGAGTATCCCCATTTCACAGATAAGGTACTAATTGATTTCCTCGCATTATGCAAGGAATTTGGCAGAGCAGAGAGTTGAATGCACGTCTCCAGAGCCTGAGATTCCCTTAGTACTTACTGGGCCATATTCTTTTTCCATGTCTTTCCCTTTTTCCCCATTTTGTTCCTCTCCTTTTATTTCCAGTTTTGAGAATGTGCCCAGCACTGTAGAGGGTAGATATAGATAGCCTCTGACTATAGATATAATTTAGAAATGTGTCTTAAATAAAATCCAATCTGGAAACACAGAGGGTACCGCACCAAGGAGAAGGATGGGTACTAATGGATGTCAGAGGACAGCGACATAGTTCTGCATCAGTTTGCATCACTTGATGGGCTCTGCATCGCTGCTATTAGCGAGCAGGATCGCATAATAATAAAACAAAAACCTGTAAAAATGGGTCAATGTTTTTCACCTTAAAATGCTTGCTTGTTTTTTTGCTATCTTTTTTCCAGAGCAACTACTTAGGACAGACACATATTCAGTGATTGGTATTTGGAAAAATGAAACTGCCCTTTGTTAAGAGCTACTACTGAGTTATGTGTTATTCTATGTGTATTGAAAAGCTCTGGGATTTGCTAAGTAAAAATATTAATAGTGGTCACTGATAACGTGTTCTGATAGAACTAGAGATTTTCTCCCTCTGCTATAGAATATATAAAGCAAAAGTTACTTTACTTTTACTTACTATCATTATTTTAAAATATAGTAAAAAAAGAAATTATAGGAAAACAATTGCTACTGCAGAAGCAATTCACAGTGAAAATTATCATTACCAACCAAACTCTCATATATCATGCATGCTTTGCTTGATGTAGTCTTTCTAATTTGGACTATCTAATTTTTTAAGGTTGTAATATTTCCTAATATTTTATTAGAAATCATTATTTTAGAGTTATAAAACATGTATGCTTTTTTTCCTAAGAGGCCAAAATGGCTACAGGTCTTTCAAGTTAAATACTGTATATAATTAGATAATTTTAAAAATGCATCTTATTTACCCAGAAGAGATTCCAGTCTCTTGACAACACACAAATAAGGCAGATAACTTTTTCAGTGTGTATTTACAAAGCTGCCTAGCCTTTCAGTCAGTATGTGGTATGGTAGCTTGCACAAATATATACTTTAGTACATCTAAGATCTAACTTGCAGCATGCAAATATGAGCTGGGAAGCCCTCACTGGAGCTCATACTGCTATGTATATTAAATTATAAATGTAGAAAACAGTTTTTAAAACCCTCAAACATATCTGTCTTAACAGCAGCTCAAATCTTTTTTATAATGACAGTATTTACTTGGGGAACACAGTCGCACAAACCCCACCTTTTAAAACTAATAGGTCTCTGTACAGGAACTCTATTCTGACTCCCTTTTTGAAGTAGGAGGTGATTATGTTTAACAAAGCAATGAGCCTTTCATTTTAGGACAGTCTGCCTATGGAGTTCTTGCTGAACTCCAGTCAGTGCCATACTGAGGTCTGTTTTTCTAGAGCTGCTGATCACCACATAGGAAATGTCCAACTATAATTAAGTTGTACATCATTAATAACAGCTGTTGTATTTTTAAACATAAATCTTTGCTAACAGGCATGGTAGCTTTTGAGCTGAGGTGTTCAAGATGAATGTTCCCAGCAAGGGTCCAAACATACAGGACAAATTCAGGAGATGTCAAATGAGAATATGTAGAGGAGCTTGAAAAGCCAGCTTGATACAAAGCCAAAGCATTCCCTGACCTTTTTCCACTGTCAATTTAGGAAGGAACATGGCTTATCGGGTTACAGATGGATGATCTGGTTCTGTATAAAACGATGATGTGGTTCGCCGCAACCTTGTTTCCTGTCTGGCACTCAGCTGATATGTTAGCTTGGTAGATGGGGAGAGATGGTGTTTTTTAAATAAAACAGAGAAACTTGTTAAATAAAATAAAATTAATATTACTAGTCCCTATAGCATACACATCAAATTCCTTTGATGTGTGTGATTGGAGCAAGGGTAACATAAACAGATTGGACAGATGAGGTGTCATATGAAGAGTTTGGGCTTTTGTTTTGTTCTGTGTTTAAGTGTTATCTTAAGACTCCAGTAAAACTGAAAGGTTCTTCCTGGGAAGTGGAGGAGGTTGCTTTCTTCCTGTCCAGAGGAGAGGAGCTGATTTGTTGGGAAGCCATCCCTCAATGTGCAAGAACTGCAGTGACTTCTTTGTGGGTCACTGGGGTAAGAGCCATTTTCATCTACTCTTCTTGTTTGAACCTTTTGCACAGTACTTGAGACTGCTGCTATGATTATTTTTTGTTGTGCTTTGCTTATGTTCTCTGGATTGCTTTCTTGTTCTGCCACGAGCCAATGTCAGTCTGTCAAGCCAATTCAGAAACTTCAAGTTATTGTCACAGTCTGTATAGTCCTTCCTCATTTTCAGTGCTTTGGCCTCTGCCAGATGCAGGTGCCCCTCACAACTGCAGGATTTGCTCTTTTTTTTGCTGTGGGGTTGTGAACTGCCACTGTCACAATTTCAGGTGGATTGAAGGCTAAGAAAATGGCCAGAGAAGCTGTAATTGGGATTTGGCTATAAACTAGCAAAATGATGAAAAAGTTGGGATAGTCTGTTACCAGGACAAAGACAGACGTTTCCTTGAAAAATGGAGTCGTCGTTTTTTACTTTCTGCACATGGATGTATCCTAGGAGTAGATAAGCCACCTGAGGACTCATTCTGTTTAAGTGGTACAATGCTCTGAATTTTTGTTCTCCACTGAACCAAGTGGATAAATGGAAGTCAAATCACCACATGTGCTAGCTAATATGTGGTTTGAGCTTTATTCAGCCTTTGCAGAATGTGCAAAACCAGCCTTTGTAATACTGCTCTAAGAAGGAGAAAAATCCCAGTGTAGTGGATTGCAGCCGTGGAGAAACGCAATGCTATTTCTCTGCTCGTGAAAGTGGTGCCAGGTTATGAATGCCTTCACTCTAAAATCACTCCATATTAACAATCCCATGCTTGTAGGAAGACCTGCGAATCAGCACGCAGACTGTGATAGCCCGTGCCACGTATGACTCTTTGTCCGTGCTGATGTACAGCTCTGTGCTGCACAGGTTCTGGAGGGTCTGTGGCTGATTAGCACTGTCTCGGATGCATAAAGTGCAGCATATGCGTGTGTGTGGGCAAGGTGCCCCAGGGTTGGTGGAAGGAGAGCAATTCCTCCTCCCTGCAGTGGATTCATCCGGCGCAGCGGAGGCTAGAGTGAACAACTGTTCCCTGGAACCTACCCCGCGCTCCTGCTTCCTTAGCTCCAGGCCATTGCTCCTTGTCCTGCTATCTTCTGAGACCTGAGAATTCCCTTCCTTCATTTATATTATTACCTTGAAGGTATTTATAGACTGTGATTGAGGCCCCCAGAGCCTTCTCTCTTTGAGACTATGTAAGTTTAGCTCCCATAGTCTCTCCTCACACATCTTACCCTCTAATTCCTCTATTGCCTCTTTGTATTTCCTCTAATATTTTAAACACTTTTCCTAAACTCCAAGCACCTGAGCCAGCTGTAGTGTATCACTAAGCAGGGCAATGCTATTAATTCCTACTTAATATTCACTTTCCCTGTAATTCATTCAAGACCAATACTGGCTTGTGCCCTTGCATATAGTATTATATGCTCCCATTTTGTTGACTGCTATGAAATATTAAATCTTTTCTTCTGCCTTTCTGTGTATCTTATACCATAGTGCTAGTGCTGTTTGGTTCTAGCTTTATAGTTATAATTAATGCTTTATGCTTTTATAATTTTTTCTTAGTGGTCTCAGTTTGCCTTTTATACAACTCTTCTTTTTGACTTGCAGTATGGCTACCCTAGTCGTTAGTATTTTAGGCCATCTTGTGCCTGTCTAAATGTGGACAATATGTAGAGTCCACAATGTCCACGGATATTGAAAGATGATTGTGTAGTGACAAATACATGTTGCTTCTCAAAAGTGACAATTACTTTTATCAATCTGCATATGGTATCTAAGAAATGCAAATGCATCCATGTCACTAACAATTCACCAGCCCAACCACTGCTTTGCCCACAGTTTGAAAAGTTGAGCTGATATTAGTATTACGAGCTATGCACAAAAGGCTGAAGATAGAGGAATGAATCATCGCTTTCTTTAATCTTCTAAGTCCTTTATGACAGAAGCTGGATATTCAAGGTAAAGAACTGATTTTCCATGATAGTGGTAGGTCTTAGAACCTTTCTTCCAGTAGGATGTTAAAAAATATCATACTGATATTGAATGCACTTAGCACCACGGATCAGATGCTGTAGAACTGACCTTGTAAGAGGAATGATGGTGAGCACTGGGCTAGGAGATCTTTTATTGATACATGTCAGGTTTCCTAGAGGGACCTGCTGCATTTCCTATTGCACTTGTAGCCAAGTTTATCCAGTGCATGGGACAGAGCAGTGTCTCTTGTGACATATTTATAGGTAAGTATGAGGACTTTTAGTTAATTTCTGATAATTAAAAAAAAAAACCCACAAAAATTGCAAGGCTGACTTGGTGAGAAAAACAATTGAAATGGCGATAGCCGAGCAATAAAAGTGAGCTTGTGATAACTGTGGCTGTAATGGATGTTTTATTATATCGAATAGGATAAAGGCATTGTACTGACATATTGAGAGCAAAACTGAGGATCGGCAGAAATTGCAAGAAAACCAATAAGAAAAAAAATATTCAAACAGAGCAGGGCTGTCCCCTTGGTAACTCTGCATGTCCTGTGAAAGACTGTCAGGGTGCACGTTCAAAAGATTGGTCACTTGGTCTGTCTGTGGTGAGCAAGACAAGGCCAGGGCATCCAAGAGTCCTCCTCTTTCCAGATGTAAGAACGCAGAGATTTGGTAATTATCAAATCAGTGTTTTGATGACTAGAGGTTTGGTTTCTATCATTTGAACTTGTTAGATGCCCACATATACAAAGGATCAACATTCTCTCAGAGTGGAGGAAAGCTTTTGTCCTGGCTGCTACAGCCAATCTCCAAAGACAATGAGAATGTGATTCAACAAACATTTATGGTACCAGCTTTGTTGCTTTGCCAGTCTGTTGGTCTGCTGTACTTAGCTGCTAATCAGTTGGTATAGCAGTGATTTAAATCACTAGATTAAAAAAATATACTTTCACTAAATGCTTTTTTCACCTTACTATTTGTCTATCAGCATGAGATAATTATCTCCTGGCAAGGATCTGTTCCATTGACATTATCTCTTAGTTATATTAAAATGAAAGATGGAAGAAAAACTGATATTTTACTGTTCAGGTATAATTTCTAAAACTATAATTTAGATTTGAAGGACTGTGTCAATAAAGCAGAGGGGGGATGCTCTTCAGATTCAGTGTAATTGCTGTAGTAAGGAAAATGGATTATGTCTCTTAATCTGGTAAACATATCTTTATAAAAATGGCATGAGTGTTATAATTTCCCCTGTCTGAACCTGCTCTTTCAGCTGGTAGCTGTAGGAAGATGACAAATTTGGGCAGGTGGTCACTGAAGTGGTTTCACTGGAACCTCTCTGAGATCAGATAGAATGGGTTGGCCTCTTGGTTCACCTAGCTAGGTGGCACCTTCCATTACTTTTCGCTGCTAATACAAGTCATAGTTTCATACGGCTTTTTTTTTTTTTAAAGGCTAACCAGTTTTCAGCAGATCCTACAATTACAAACTAAATGTTTAAGATAGTCATTCCAAGGAATTTAAATGTCAAATAGGAATAAAATAGGACAAAATTTAGAATTAAGTTCACCCATAACAAACAGTGGTATTAATTACTTGGTCAAATTATGGGCCTCTCTTATAGCTTTAACTGCAGGACAGTTGAGATGGAATTGATCTTTTTTATTACTGTATTTTAAATCCTGCTCACTACTGGCAATGTCTAAGTGGCAACAACCCTTTTAATTGCTGTTGAGTGCAAACAGAAAGGAATTTGCATTCATTCCCCCAAAGAAGCAAATGCTACAAGGGTGTACTTGAATTGAGGGTGGAGGGAAATGTACTAAGAACTGGCTATGGTTTCATAATTATGAATTAATTGGGTTTTCCGTGTAAATTAGGGCTGACCATCATCTCTTTTATGTGTGAATAATACCATGTTTTTATAATTCCAAAACATTCCCTTTAAACTAGAGACTTAATTCAGTTTACAGATTAAAAATTAATTAAGCAGATGTCTTCCAGAACATTTAGTTCCCCAGGTCAAATTATTTTCTCACCTCACAGTCTTAGTCTTAGCTATAAGGACAGAATCCTCTAGTCCGTCCTGTTAAAATAATATCTATAAGCTGTGCAGGGAACAAAGGACATAACTTTCAATTGTCCTCAATAAGTGAAGTTTTCATCTTCTGCAGAGGTTTAATTAATAATATTTTTTCCTCAGAGAATTTTATGTACAAGTGCTTTCTTCCAAACTGTTTGCCACCTCACAGAATCACAGAATCACTAGGTTGG
>NW_010544893.1:0-280 GCF_000687285.1 Phaethon lepturus
AGGCAACGAGACCGTCTGGGGGGCTCACTCACCAGCAAGCCTGCCGAGACCGCCGTTGCCGAGACCGGCATCCTCCTCGATTTCCTCCAGCTCTTCCATGTCCAGCCCGAGCTACAGACGGGAAGAAGGTGATGGGGTGGAGGCTCTCAGAGCCCCCGGCCCCGCAGAGGGGGGCACTGCCGGCATGCACCCCTGGGTGCTGCCCTGAGCCCACTGCTGCTGTCCCCCCTTACAGCCGGCCACCAGGAGGGGTGTAAAGGCACCCGAGCCTGCAAGACCC
>NW_010544893.1:345-655 GCF_000687285.1 Phaethon lepturus
CAGCCGGCCACCAGGAGGGGTGTAAAGGCACCCAAGCCTGCAAGACCCATCCCTGCAGCCGGGCCATGGGGATTTCCTCCCAAAGCAGCTCCTCTCCC
The DNA here is from genome assembly GCF_000687285.1 of Phaethon lepturus. Taxonomy (NCBI): domain Eukaryota; kingdom Metazoa; phylum Chordata; class Aves; order Phaethontiformes; family Phaethontidae; genus Phaethon; species Phaethon lepturus. Next base: position 444 of record NW_010544893.1, read on the forward strand.
CTCCGCTGCAGGGCAGGGACCGGCTCTGGTGTTTAAGTCGCTCCATCAGCCTTTACAAGGGACACACGCGCCCTTGACCTCGACGCAGACAAGCTCCTGGGCGTGGGGAGCACCCAGCCATAACCAGGGCACTGCTCTCATGGTCCCAGACATTTCAGGCAGGTCTGCCAGGGCTCATTCGTGAGCCCGTTCCCTCTATCCACACCCCATGG
>NW_010544893.1:679-1310 GCF_000687285.1 Phaethon lepturus
GCCCGCTATCCCCACCCCATGCCTGCAGCCCCACCTTCCTGCTCGCCCAGCACCCTCACTCCCTGGGGCAGGCACCCCAGCACCCGTGGCCCTGGCTCCAGGCATCGCCCTTTAACGGGGACGCCCAGAGAAGCGGCTGCACCACTTTTACAGGGAAATTTAAAGTTTCCAGCCTGGAATGCTGTGGGAGGAAGAGGTTTTGCCTATGCAAAGCTCCTCAGGCAGCTCATCGGGAAATAAGACAGTGCCTTGCCAGGGCTGAGCCACCTTTTCCCACGGAAACCTCTTGTGTCTCCCCGATGTCCCACAGTCACAGCAAGTGGGGATGGCTCCAGTCCCACGGCCACCCATGTGGGAGGGCTGGACCCTGCACTGCTCCTGTGTAAGCAGGCAGCACCTTCTCCCAAACCGGCGTTTCGTGGCACAGCTCTGAACGTCATCGACAGGCATTCAGCCTACAGAAATATCTTAAGTGATTTATATTAAGCCAAACATTTCATTTTAGAGACGTTTGGCATTTGTGTCCGGGGGGCTCGGCATGCGCAGCGAGGAGGATTTCCCTCAGAGCTTTACCTGCCATCGCTGCAAAGACGACGATTTCCAAATAACCTCGTACCTTCCGCTTCCCCAG
>NW_010544893.1:1419-1778 GCF_000687285.1 Phaethon lepturus
CCTCGCCCCGGCTGGGCTGCCGCCCTCATGGCAAGGTCAACGGACACAACATTAAAAAAAAACCCTAAAAATAAGTTGCTCTCCTTTGAAACGTGCTTGCTCGAAAGCTGCTCTGGCTGTTGTGCAGCCGCGTAGGATGGCGTTGGTCAGGAGGGGGGAAAGGAGCCATCCAAAAACCTTTGATAACCCAAGTGCCACAGGGTGCCAGCGCCAGGCCGGGGTTGAGTTAGGCCAAGGTTTTAATCCCCTCTGCCATTAACTGTAGCTATTAATAGCCTCATATACACAGCCATGAGCTTTCCTGCAGTTTACGGGCTTGACCCTCCATCTCAGCGGTGCTCGGCAGCGCCGTGCCGCAT
>NW_010544894.1:0-3840 GCF_000687285.1 Phaethon lepturus
GGCGGGTAGAAAAGGGCTTGGAAAGGGCAAAAAGCAAAGGGGAAAAAAAGGCAAAAAATAAAATAGGAGCCGAAGAAGGTGGAGGGAGGCAAAAGAAAGAGGAGGGGAAGCAAAAGAAGGAACCAACCATAAAGAACCAAACGCAGATTGCAAAGGCAGCCTGGCCCGGCGCTGGCAGCTCCCAGCCCTGGGCGGGGGTCCCTGGCTGCGGGGAGCCCTGCGCCTCGCAGCTGCCTTCGCGGGGAAGGTACTCCCAAAAACTGCTTGGGCAACGCCGAGAGCAAATAAGGGGAAATGATAGCAGGCATTACGCTGCTGGAAATGACAGAGTCAAAATGTCTCGCAGAAATGAAGTCCTTTCTGCTCTGTGCCCTTTCCCTACCAAAAGGCTGTTTGCCTGGAAAGTCGAAACTCGGTTTTATATGCAGGTGACAAGGAAACTCCAGCAGCAGCTGGAAAGGGAGAATTCACGGAGCTAACGCAGCAGCAAGTGCTGGCAGAAGGCCATGGAAGAGCTCATGGTTTGATTGTGTTTGCTTTCAGGCGCCTCCGGGAAAAGTGGAAGAGGTGGTGAAGTTTGCTATTGATACAGGCTACCGCCTCTTTGACTGTGCCTATTTCTACCAGAACGAAAAGGAAATAGGGAATGCAGTGCAGCAGAAGATCAAGGAGGGGACTGTGAAACGAGAAGACCTCTTCATTGTCACTAAGGTACAAGGATGGAGGATTACATTTAGCTTTGCTCGAAGAGAAAACCTTGTTCCATCTGTAAAGTAACCTAAGGTCTTATTCCTTCTACAATATTAATTTCATGGTTGTTTTGTTGTGCACTATGAATTCCATCCTTCATTTGCATGCACCCTAGAAAGATCAGGAAAAAAGACAGATGTCTAAATTCAAAAGTACTGTGCTATTTACTGGTGTGCAAAACATTTGAAAGTGGTGTCATGTACAAAATGTAAGCCTGAAAGGGAATAGAAATTAAGGTATGTGATTTCAATCTGAAGTATTTCCCATGTGTTTACTCCATTCCTGTATCTCATCCACTTGTCTCAGCAATGTTCTTTACCAAAAGGTAAGAACACTTCAACTAAAGAATTTATGACTTGGGGTTTTCACCAGCAAAACCATAAAACACTGAGCAAAACTAAGCTTTTCCACATACTCTTAATTTTTTTTAAAGAACATGTTTTAATTTGAATAATACTTGCAAGTTCTTCTATTTAAATGACTTGAATTTTCTTTTCAAAATTGACATAAAATTGACAACAGTTCTCATGGTGGCCAGAGAAACGAGACAGAAGGGAGGTAGCTGATCTGCTCAAGACTCAAAATTTAGTCTGGAATAAAAAATCACCTGGGACACTAACAGCTTTGCTGTGTCAGGTACACCTGGCAGTGTTACATTTAGTTCTGAGACTCTCTTTTCATAAGTAGGAATACTGATTGTCCACCTTCACTACTGACTGCCTTATTTGTGGTATGTTTCTCTTCCCTTACCTTAAAATATTGGCACCCATTAGGTTGGCATCCATTCAGGGTGCGCTGGGTAAGTGGGGAGGGAGTTGTTCTCCCAGACCACCAAGGGGGAAGCTTCTGTCCCTTGGGCTGGACTGTGGAAGCTGTAGAGTCACGGTCAGGCTTTGTTTCTTCCCGCAGTTGTGGAACACGTTTCACGAGAGGTCACTGGTTAAGGTAGCATGCAAGAAGAGCCTTGCTGCACTGCAACTGGACTACCTTGACCTCTACCTGATACACTTCCCTATGGGATTCAAGGTAGTCCTGCTCTACATTCCTTTTCTCCTTACCTGCCTAGAAACATGGGGCATTCTCTCATCTATGCTGTGACCATCTCCGTTATGCAGCTGGGATACGCTACGGTTCATTTGTCTGTTCCCTGACCCTGGTGGTAGCAAGCAGTCAGTCACTAACTAGGTAGTGGTATGTTTTAGCACATGGGTCTGTCTTTCCACACCTGTTGGAGTGAGATGGGTGTGGGTACGAGCACTGCTGATGTGCCCCTGGGTCTTCAGGGAAACTGTAACCAGCACAGGATAGTGCACCTTGGGACCGTGGCCTTCCGCTGGGCCAGAATGCTGTGAACATCTCACGTTTTGGAGATGTTGGCTTGATCCGGAGTAACAAACAGTGAAAAATGAAGCACAGTGCAGAAAGAATGTGCTGCTTTTTTTTCCCCAGTCTAATAAATAAAAACTCTAGAACAAGGGTATGGGGGTGTCTGCCTAATTCACTCACATAATTGCTACTAATCCTCACTCTTTGTATGCAAAGATTGATTTGTAGAATTATGTCCCTCATCCAAAAGAGAATAGTGATGAACGTGTATAATTTTTAGTTATGCAATATGTTTAAATAACCTGCTAATTTGCTGCCTATAATTCCAGTCAGAAGTGTTAGTCAACAGTAGGAAATTAAACTCTTAAAAAATATTCTATATATTATCTGCATTGAAATAACAGGCTGGTGAAGAACTGCATCCTGTGGATAACAGGGGTATGAGTATTCCCAGTGATACTGATTTTCTGGACACGTGGGAGGTAAGTTAACGTTTGCTCTTTTGAGCAGGTGTCAGCACTAAAGATGGAGCAGAGATCTGCCTGCACGATGAAATTAAGGGATAGGTCTGGGTACGTAGGATAGTCACACAAAATTGTATTTCATGACCGGAAGGAGCAGAGCTGCTGCTACCCCTTGTTTTGAGGAAGAAGAGGGGGATGTCTTTAATAAGACTAAAGAGTAGGAAACTATAAGCACTGTAGGTGCTGTCCCTAAAATAATATTTGAAATACACACAACGGTAGAACTGAAGCGTGGATTGATCCAGGTGTGGCTGTTAATTTACTGGGTGTTTCATACAGACAGGGAATTCTCACTTCAGTGTTGGGCATCAGCTTCTCGTGCTGTCCTTCAACCCTCCTTGCCTCGTGGACTGAGAGGATTCAGGGTCTGCTCCTGTTGCCTGCACCTCTGTGATGCTACAGCTCTGGGAGTTAATGGTTTTCTCTACAATAGCAGATTGGAGTTGCAAGAAAGTGTTTTGAGCTAACTGAGTTTAAACTAACATCCTCCCGGCCGTGTTCTGCCAACTCAGAGGTAGTGTGCTGGCATGGGAGGAGGTGGAGGGGTCTCCCTTGCTTTTTTAGCTCTGGTAAAAAGACCCCCAAAGCAGCCAAAGCAAAAGATTTTTCTTCCCATTACAAAAGTTTTGGCCAAGCTGTTCTTTTTATATTACTTTCCCATCTGCAATAGGACATAAAGCATACAGATAATACAAGGTGGAAAAATTTTTTTTTTTTTTTTTTGAGATTCTATTATTTAATGTAGTGTGGGTGATTTGTTGGTTTGTCACTAGCTTTAGGGAAATAAAATAGTGTAGCTGACAGTAATGCCAGCTCATAAAAAACATTGGTTGTCCTTACTCATTAGGCCATGGAAGAGCTGGTGGACTGTGGTCTGGTGAAAGCCATTGGTATCTCCAACTTTAACCATGAGCAGATTGAAAGAATCTTGAACAAGCCAGGACTAAAATACAGGCCGGTAAATAACCAGGTAAGATTTTTATTTCCATTGATGTCAGCTAATCTTGCAATATTCCTGAATATATTCTTGCTACACTTCAGCTCTAAAACTGGCTTTTGCCATGACCTTTAAATAGTTTTGGTGCCATGGAAAGATCTTACAAAGCACTCTGATTGTTTGAAAGTCCCTTCAAGTCAGTACTGCCTGCAATATGCAAAGCTTTGGTATGGTGTCAGTATTGATGGTTTTTAGCTGACAGGGATCTCAACAGAAAACTTTCATTATATTATATATTATATA
>NW_010544895.1:0-29523 GCF_000687285.1 Phaethon lepturus
GGACTGCCCGGCAGGGAGGCAGGCGCTGACGCAGGCTGTCCCCATTTTGCCAGGTATTTGGAAACGTTGACGTTTCGTTCCAGCGCAGAACAAAAATGAAATGTTGACAACCTGGAATCTCCCACAAAACAGAGTTTTCCTTTTCCGGCCAGCTCTAACGCGCACACACGCGCACACTCGCAGAATTATTAACTGCTATGTAATGACACCAGACTATATGCCCACTTCCACCGTGTGGTATGGAGGGAATCCAGCCCTCAGAAATCCTGTGTTAAAGCAGCCACCGGAGAGCCACGGAGCCTGGAAAACAGTTAGGTGGCATAACTCCTTCATGGGGCAACCCGGACCTTCGTGCAACCTCACGTCCCGGCGTGAAGCATCTTCCGCAGAGGAAGGTGAGCACTGCCATGTTGGAAGAGCCTACAGAGAGCGACTCGACTTAGTCCAGTGTGTTACTTACAGAACAGAGTACAAGACAGACGTCACTGTTTGGATCAGCAGTGACTCTTTCTCCATCCCGAGAGTCCCTTTTTTTTTTTTTTTTTTTTAACAGGAGCAGTTGCAAAGTGCCAAAAGCTATCAGAAAGTCTGCGTTACATCAGGCGAGCTAAGTGTACTGACCCTCTGAGCTAGCCCACAGGGAAGAACAACAGGAGGGAGATTGCAGAGGAAGATAGGACTACTTAAGTAGCAATTCATTGTGAACCACTTTTCTAAGCTGTTGATAGAAGCATTAAGTGTGAGGGAGGAAGGGGACTTATCTTCTTGCCCAAGCAAAACCCTAATGACTCCATAATGACTGCTAAATAATGTTGCCAATAATCTCCATTTAATTATACAGCTCTAGGATGTCCTAAAAAGGAAAGAAAACACAAAAGGCATCTGCAGTCCTAACATACCCAGAAGTCCCTTAGCCTAGTTCTGTGGAACGCATGTGGATATGTAGCACGAGTTACTGCCTGGAAGACCATTCACTTCCCATCCTTCATCTCGTCTGAAAAATTTACTCGTGTGAAATAAATTTGCTCAGCTTTTGATGCAGCCATCGATAAACGCCATGTCTGCAGTAGCTTGTGAGCGTCCAGGTAGGCTCTCCTCAAGACAGAAGTATATGTGATTTCACAAGTCTGCTTTGGAAGGCTCTTCATCAGAAGCTTTTATCTTTGACCAGAGGGGACTACCAAAGCAGGGTGTTTAATGAACACAGTACCACTTCATGTGAAAGTTTGAGGAATATTTTTCAGACAGATGCCTATTGTAAGAGCTGGTGACTTACACAATGGGCTTTTTAAAAGCCTGAAATAATGAATTCCCTCTTTATCTTTATTAATTTTTTTACAGATGCTGAAAGTCTGAAAATAGGCCGGCCTTCAAAATAACAGCTTAATAGTATACTATGCATGCAACAGGCTAAGGAGAGTATTTTATTGGAATATTTGGAACATTAAGCACAAAAAAATATTTTTGGCCAATATTCCAAAGCTCTCCTAACGCTCATTTCACTAAAACACTTCTTCAGGCACAGCCTTGATTCTGGCCAATACAAACACTGGTTTCATCTGGAATATTCAGCAAGATAATTGATAAAAAACATGGTATAATAGGTGAAGGGTCTGTCATTTGACTTCCACCACCAACTCAGGAGACTTGTTGTTATTATAAATAATACAAATTAGGGAAACGCAAAGAACCAGATTTCCACTTACTGTGTGGAGAGAGAGACAAATTCTGGATTTTGGGATTAAGTTGTAATGTGCAAGCCAGCGAAGCAAAAAAAAATGAAAAGCACCTCCAGAACTGTATTTTGATGAAAACAGTGTGATTTCAACCATCAGCTGGTGCACATTTAATTTTAGCCGTGTGCGTTAAATATGCTGCCTTTAAAGTTCCAGCTGATGAACTTTATTGTTCTTTTTGGTAAATTTGCAGTCCATCACGTGTCCTACTCCTCATTTACACATATAGAGGAGAACAAGTGGTAGTGTAGGTGTGAATATTCACAAACCAGGGTATTAAGTTAGATGGGAACTATATTATTAAGGGAAGGAGGGGTTATGCAAAGCAGCCGTTGAAAAACTGCCCTGCGTTAACATCTTATAAACGTGCCGGTAAGAACTGATTCCAAAATGGGGAGGGGGAGATGCAGAAGGCCAGTGCAGGGAGCAGACCTGTCTGCGGGAGCACCTTTTCCTCTGCCCACAGGGCCCCGGCTAATCGCCACCCTCCTTGGAAGGGGATGACAACAGTGCCGGACACTGCACCCGATTATAATACCAAACCAAGAGCTTTACCGAAGCACCAGTGAAGGAGGCACAGCCACGCACTCATCTCATTGCAAGTGTGGCAGAAACCCGATGGCGAGCTCATGCGGCGCGGAGCCAGCCTCCCCGGTTCTCCGAGCGAGGTCCCCTGGAAAAGGGCAGGCAGGGAGCGGGCAGGAGGCAGGCTGCTTCCCGGCACCCAGCGGTTCCCTTTCTTTCCCTGTGCAATGGAGACGGAGGAGAAAAACAAAAGCGAGCAGAGGGAGATGCCGAGGGAAGAAGCTGAGTTCGGTGCGGAATACAAGTCCCAAAAGGCGATGGGAAATGAGGAAAGGCTCTGTATTCCTCCAGTGGAAAATATTAGAGCGTGTACACAGTCTGAAATGCCCTTATTAGACAAGCAGCAGCCATTTCTCTAACCTCATTTTTTTCCATTAAAATAAAATAAAATTGGCCGGTTGATGTGATTCAGCTCCTGAACTGGCTTTTCTAGAGGTAAGGCTTTCTGTCTGCGGTACTGTTTCTGCCTGGATGGCTTTCCTGGCTGAGATTTTCAAAGTCACCTAGGGAACCTATGTGTTCACACATGTACCATGAATTTAAACAGAAACTGTCATCTGAACCCCATGAGCCCATGTGAAATATTCTTTTTTATCCCTCTCTTTTCACGTACTCTTTATTTGCTGCATCTTTCAGCAGTTTCTTTGCTGTTTTATTCTTTCCTCTCACAGTTTCTCTTTCCAGTAAGACTCCTCACGTTTCACTCCCTACTGTTTTTCTCTCTCTCTCCTTTTCTCCTATAGCCACCAGCTTCTTCTGTGTCTTTTACTTTCCTATGTCTCCAGATGCTCGCTCTCTCCCCATTGTCACTCCTTCATATCTTCAGTCTGCCCTGTCTGGCCGGTTGCCCCATATGTAAAAGGTGAACCAGCTCTCCTGTTCCCAATACTACCTATAAAATGGGAATTCATTGCAATGCTCCCTTCCCAGCAGTGAGGCTGTATAGATCATCCAAGTTCCATGCAAGAACACCAACATAACTGCAGAAACACCCTCCGCACATTCTGTGGGATGGTGGAGCAGGGAGGGAGAGAGACTGCCTGAAGAGGAATTGGCATATGTCTGCTTTTCTTGGTCACAAATCGCTATCCATATGATGTTCAAACGGCTTTGAACACCGACGCATGCACCAGGTTGTCCCACTATGTCCCAGATTCTCCACTGGCATCTCTGGTGTGCTGCAAAGGCAGACTCGTGCCTTTACTTTGCAGGTTCAGACGCCTGCCTGGCCATGGATTCCCAGGAGTGCTCTTTATGCCTCCCCGTGTATACAAACGTTGGCGTTTGTACCCACTCTGTATCACTGATTTTGAGCTTCCTCTTCTGTATCCAGATTGTTTGTGTTGGTAAAATGGGAGGGTACAAGCAGCCCCTGTGCCAACTGGGCTTCAACAGCAACACAGCTGTGTCTTTGATACTGTAGCTAGTCTGGAACACAAGCATACTGAAAATAATGAAAATCAGGTAGCTGAATGCAGTTTTGCTTCATTATTCAGAAGGAAACCACACACTTATGCTGAGCCATGCAACGTGTGATTATGCATTTGGCTCCATGGGCATAAAACCCCACCACTAAATTAAAAAAATGTGAAAAAGTTATAATAATAGATTAATTTTTTATTAAAAAAGAGACAATTAATGTGTCTTACTATATATCTGAGAGATTCAATGTTTTAATTCTACATTTTAGCCTAACACCCAAACCACTGCACAACTTCTTGCTTTAAAATATTTAGGTCCTTTGAGGTCAGGTCCTTTGCAGTACTTAGTTACAAAAAGCTGTTAGAGTCTGCCAATTCTACAGTGCAAAATTTATAGCAACGGGTCAAATGACAGTTCCTAGAGGAATTTAGCAGCCCTTTGTAGTAAATCAGCAGTCACGTCTTTGATAAATATCTCCCGAGTCCGGCAGTAACTGTTCCTTGGTGCTGAAAGATAAAAGAGCGGACTCGTACGAGGCACGTAGTTTGGTGAAAGTCACACAGCAACAAGGAACTGGTAAGTAACTTCTGAGGAAGTTATGGTTAACCCAGTGCTCATGAATGCTGAACGTGACAGCTCTGGAAAACAAGGTGGAAGCCTACCCGAGCACTTGAATTGGGGTGCGCTGCTCGGGTATAAAATGTGCGGCACCTTGGAGGATAATAAGGCAATTGCTCTAGTCCAAAGGAGGGATATGAAACTTTTTCAGGTGGATAAAACCTTCTCCAGACCTTCTTATTTTGACAGCGTCAGAACTTCTGTGTTCAGCCTGTTACTCGATAATTCCATTAAAACATGGGCCCTGCAGCAAGGAGCAGGGGTTCCTCCAGGCTCCGTTGTAATGCTCCAGGGGCCAGTCCTGCAGCTGCAACCGGTACGAGCAACCTCCGCTTACAGGACCGCTGCTCACACAAAGCTCTTTTTTGCCCTTCGTGGCCAGACCTTCTCTACCCATCAGCTGTACTCAAGCCAGTGAGCGTGTTTTCCGTGGCTGTCAAGCAGGCCCATGAAGAGATGCCATGGACTGAAGAGGCACAGAAGGGCTTGGAAGGATGAGGTGAGGCTTCTGGGTCAGTTTTCACCCGGCAGGAGCAGTGGTCCCCTGGGAGGTGTCATAGCAGCCCGGCATTTCAACACCAGGAGAGCGTAGGCAGCGCTGGAAGCCATGGCAGCCTGTTCGCAGCCTGTCAGTGCCGCATCATTTTAACCTCAGAGAGGACAAGAGCCGATGAAGTCGTACGCTTCTGCGGGTAGTCGGGGCTCTGGCACCCTCAGCCCTTGGTCAGGGTAAGGTTTTGAGTGACCGGCGTCATTTTGTCACTGTGGTGGTTCACGAGTTTCTGCGGCTAGAACGGCATAGCAGAGGATGCTGGTGGCTGCGGCAGAAGGAAAATGAACTGGCTGTGTCATTCTTCTGGCCGAGAGTTATGGGCCCATCTCCTCAAGACTAAATGGCAGGTGTAGACTGAAATGAAAACTAGGTGTGAAGAGCAGCTTAATTGGACAGCATGAATATTTGTCCCCTGCTGGCAAACAAATCTCTTTATCTCTTTTTCTATTTAAAAAAAATCAGTCCAGCTAAAAACCTGGATTAACTCCCATCCAAGCCATCAGATCATCATCCAGGTACTGGAACCATGCTAGGAAAAATATCATTTCATATTCTTTTCTTCCCAACTCAGTATCTGGCCTCTTTCCACCACGAGAGGGAAGGCCTCCCTCTGAGAAGAATGGCACCGAGCCCTCAGTGACATTTTTTGCACTTTTTTGAGGATTGCTTATTATAATTCCTTTTCTGGTGACATTTCATTTATATTATCTCAGGAGCAAATGCCCATCTAGGCTGGTTCGTTAAGGATTTTCTGAAAATGCCCTGGGATTTCTGGTAATAGCCTTTTGTACCTGCTAACAAGGGAGATGTGCCTTTTCGATAGGAAATAGAGCACACGTTTCTGATAATATTTTATTAACTATGCCCTTATAGCTGAGCCAAAATTACTTACATACAAGCACTGGATTCCAGATAAAAGTGACTGTTTTCAGGGCTAGGCATTTACACAGGGCAGTTCTTCCAGAATAATAAATTATACCAGAAGAGATATAGAGGAATCATTATTTCTGGAGCAACAACATTTGAAAGTTCCCTCTGTGGATTCACACTTAATACACACGATACAGGAGGAAGCTATTTTGTGGTCTGGAGAAGGAGAAGTTTTAAAACACGATAAAGGGCAGGACTAACAAACCACTGAGATCTGCATTGTCTCTTGCCTCTTTATATCTGCCGTATATTACTACATACAATAAAATAAAACTTCATGCACAGGGACCAATGAATAAAGACATAAAATGCATCATTATGGCATACTCTAAGGCCATTTTAAAGTTCTTTTTGTTGATGTAAAATAATATAGGCTACCTAGGACTATAACTAGACTGTATTGATAAATGTAATACAGATGAATCAAACTTTGTTTCTAGGAAAGAGATTTCATGCTGATGCTTGTGAGAGAGAGACATGGTTATTAGTGTAATTCTGGATTCCCGCTCTGACGAGGATGCTCTCAAGTCTGCTGTTCTAGTGCATTCTAGACTAATAGCATTTTGTTTTTTCCCCCAAATTCCTGTAAAAGCCTAGGAGCTCTGGTTCTCTTTAGATCCCAGATGAAATGCTAAAGCCCAACATTTCCCTTCCCTTCCTTCTCTACCCTATTTCCAGCAACATGCATGGCCAACACCATCCTAATTTGCCCCAGGAGCCTCCAGCACACTCAGCCAGCTATGCTCAATGATGTGGAGGAATCAGACGGAGTTCCTTCAAAAAATCCTTGCCTATTATCTGAGAGTAGTTTCCTTGAATACCATAGTCCTTAGTATCCTCCTTACATGTCTACACAGTGATATTGGGCAATTTAACCCCAAATAGGAAAGATGAAACAGAATAAAAATTTATTTCAACATCTACAAAGCATAAACTAGTCAGGACTCAGATCTCCTGATTTATGATGCCACCACACTATCTCAGAGCAATACAGCCTGCTTACATAAAAATTCACTGCATCTTAATGTTACTAAATTTTCTCTTTCAAGCAATTATTTCTACTTGCTAGGCTCCTAACACACCCCCATACTAATACCTAGGTCCACATTAAAACCAAACATGCTTTAAAAACCCAACCTAAACCATCAGCAAGTACATCTTCATGCATGTCCTAGTAAGACAGCTGCGCTTTTCTGCTTAACCCAGCTGGCAAAAGCTGCGTAAGACAGTGTTCCAAATGAAAGATGCTTGGCTGTGGATACGTTTCCAGAGAGCAAATTAATCCAGACTTTGAGCACCTTTAGAGCCTTTTTGGTTAATATTTTATCAGGAAAAAAAAAAAGAAAAGACCCCACGGAACAAATATGCACAAGGTACACCACAGGAGACTAAGAAAAAAGTTTCACAAAGACCTTCATGAGCCTTAATATGCCTACCTGAGTACTCTGACGTTATTATGCTTGGAGACACTAAAAAAAGAAACTCTCAAGTAGATTAGGTGTGTAGTTCAGTATCTCTGGGGAGGGGAGGAATGGTAAATTGTATGTCATAGCAGGTTCTGCCCGTGTTTATGCCTGTGGCCGAGTACGTAGGTAGGCAGCCCCTTCTACAGTATGGAAGTATCTACAAGCTTGGCCATGTTTTAACTTTTGCATTTGAAAATCAAAGTTTTTAGTGTCTGAATTTCAACCATCTGAGCCTTGAAACCCACAGGGAGGCAGCTCTAAAAGCAAACCGAAAGGGAGCCCCTTTCCCCACTCCTTGCCTGCAGTGCTCCCGGAGCTGGCTGGAGCAGCACAAAGCTTGCCTCCGCTCTGGGCTATAGCTTACGTAAACGCATTTCTAACTTTCATAAAGCTGATCCCAGACGGCGTGAAAGAATAGATGGGCAAACGAGAGATATAGAGTCAATGGGTGCTTGAAATCCAGAGTTTCAGAGGATTCTTTCAAGGTGCTCCTGTTCCTCCCTTCTTGCCCCTCGCTCCCTCCCCTTCCAATTTCTGTGGCTTTGCAACCACATTTGTCTCCCTTTTAACATACCTTTCTCTCCCCTGCTGCTGTGTGAAAGACTCCCACAAACCACAAGATAAACTAATTTAGGGCCAGGTTTTCTGGAGCGCTGAGTTCCCATTTAGGTCCCCAAATACCTGCCAGGTTTTCAGTAGTTTGGGTTGTTGGGTATTGAACATTTTTTTTATTTACATGTTTAATTGGGATATGAGGTCTTTCAAGATTCTGGTTGTAGTCTGGGGTCCTGGGATCCCTTGACAGAAACTGATGGCACACAAGGATAAGGAAAAGCAACTGCATTCGAATTGCTAACAAAGCAGTAGCCTAGCTTGGGCAGACAAATTTTTTTTTTTTTCTCTTCTGGAGTCTGTCACATTCATAACCTACTTTTATGTTATTTACAACAGAAATAGGCCAGAACAAACTACAGAAATAAGTCAGAGTGGCCCAGGCAGAGAAGTGATTATTGACTTTACCTTGCTAGCAGCTGTACATTTTTGAATGGACTACACTTTGGTATAACACTTTTGCTGCAATAGTTCATCTCTACTACTTTCTAAGTGTCTCACTTGAATATTTTCTTCATGCAGAATGCTAAGAAAGGAAGATACAGCTTTCTGTAGCATCGCCTTTTGAATTGTTGGATGTCATAACACCCATCCCAACTCTCACACTCAGAAACGTCTCAGGTCTCCCAAAATCATGAGATTTTAAAAACACTTAATCACCATTGACTTCCTACTATTTGTCTCCTGCATTTGAAGTCCATTTGAGGTCACATTATCAAGTACTTGTCCACTTGTAAGGCTAGAAATGCAACCTTACAAAAAAATAAATCTGGGATTCCCAGATAATCATTTGAGTACAGGAACTAAGGATTTGCTTGTGAGACTCATGATAAAATCCTGAGAGCTGGCAACATTGACAGTGTGATTGTTACTGCAATTAATGAGAGTTTCAGGAACACTCGTAGGAGATAATAGGTCCTCTGTGAGCAAAATATTTTTCCCATAAAACTGCTATAGAGTGTAGCTTTGTATGTAGCTGCCAACAGGAATTAGTCAAGAACAATTCATGTCAAATGATCCTTATTTCCCACTCTAGTAAGGCAAGAGATTTTGTGGGCAGAAAAGCAGCATAAGATGCTGTATCTCAGCTTCAAAGGTTTTTTTTTTATATTGTCTCAGGTGACTTTACCATAAGTAAATTAAGGGAAAAAAAAGATATTTGATCCAAGACAGATGCCTATACAATTCAAAACTATTGTATAGAATTTGCTGAAAAAACATACTTAAAAAGAAATGAGCAATAGCTCACTGTCAAACTACAAGGCTGCGTAATGTGGCATTTCCTAGGCATTCCTCCTGGGCCAGTTTAGTATTTTCATTAATAAAATTTCTTCGTACATTTTCAAGCAACAGGAAAGCTTAGAGGGGCTGCAGGCACACTGAAGAAGACTAGGCTTCAGAATAACAGAGGAAGTGGTCAAATGGTCTGAAAACATAGTAGTAGGATGCAATCCTAAAGAAAATAGAAGGAGTAGGATGCAATCTAATATACACAATGACAGGGCTCTAAACAGTCAGGAATAACCATTTGCACAGCTTCAGAACAGGGAATGATCAATTCTGCAGAAAAGGTCTTGGGGATAATAATGGTTTACAAACTAGATATGATACCGTGCAGTGGGAAACTCTGAAAAAAAGCAGGGGGGAACACCATACTTTTCTTGGAAAGAAGCAACAATCCTTCTTCTCTGACTAGTGCTGCCAGAACTGTAAAAGTTCTGTTCCAAGTCCTAGGCACTGGATTTCAAGGTAAAGGTAAATCCATAGAGAGACAGAACTAAAGAGAAATTATAATAATCTTCAAATATATACAAGGTAGCCAAGGAAAGAACAGTTTCACAACAGCTAGGGCACAAAGAAATAATGAAATAAGTAACAAGAATGTAGATTTAGGTTTGTCTTCAGCTTTAGGACAACTTCCAATAAAGATAAACAAATTTTATAAGAGCAAAAATTCGACAACCTAATGAAAGAAATCACATAATTAACTATAAAATAAAATAGTCTCATTTTGTTGTGTACCGTTCCTGCTACACATCACATGCAAACTACTCCAGGAAGCTACTTGTTGTGCAGTTAAAGTTGGCGATTAAAAAATGATGCAGAGGTACAAGTTAGGGAGCGGGTGTATTTTAGCATTTGTTTATAATGTGCCAAAAAAGCTAAGAATACCTAGATCATTCTGTTTCCAACTTTTTGGTTCGGGTTATTGTTTCAGGTTTCCTCTATTATGCACTGGCTGAAATTAGCTGAGTCGTCATTTGTGGAACTGGAATCAGAGACATAAATAACTAAACTGGCGTAGGCCAGTCCATAGGGAGAATTTAATTTTAGCTATCCTGTTAGATAATTTTATGTTGTTTGTTTTTTTCAATATCTTTTCAGTATAAATGCTCTAAAAGATACCTGTGTGAAATTCTAGCCTATCATTTGGAGGATCTGGAAAATTGAAAACAAATTCAACTAAGATCAAATAAGTTTTCCAGAAAAACACTCATGGATCAAGATGGATATTATTCATATTTTCTTAAATAATCAACAAAGAAACAAAGGTTGAATAAATTAGTAAATCAGGTCTTTTATAAAAGTAAATGGTGCGCAGTCTTCTTTCTCCATTTTGCATATCACCTTTAGGTGTATGGTGGCTACAGTTTCAACTAAACACACTGAGAAGCTGAACAGGTTGCAAAAAGATGGGAACCTCACTGAACTTGTTATTAGCATGCCCCGCTTTTGAGAAATCTGAAAATCTGACAAGGAAACTAAGAAGTTAATTGAATCTGCTTATTGTAACAATAGCCAAAGGCAAAGAAGATGTACTGATGCTAGATAATAACATTTAATTTCTTTGAATGAAATGAATGTCCTGAAAGGTGATATGTGTTAGAACTAATGCCCCTTGGCACAAGAGTTTGCTGGAATGTACTGGTTTAGCATGGATCAGTGATCTTAAAACTTTCCAAAGTGGGTGCAAATGTCAGTCCACTGAGTAATGAGCACCAGGGAGGATTGTGCCCTACAGGATCTGTCTAAATAAATACGAAACTACTAGCTGTCAGTCTGAAAATAGGTCAAAGGCTATTTTTTTCATCTGATTGCTTGTTTGTCAAGCATACAAAACAATACATAAAAAATAAGGAAATGAGGAAATACCGACGGGCATATGGCAGAACTTTATGAGATTGATCAGTGTGTAGGACTGTTCCCAAACAGTCATGTGAAAGTCATGAAAATTACTTTCTTTCCCAGAAAGAAAACATTTTGTTACTGCATTGTGGATATGCATTTGCACCACTATTTGGACTAAAAGTGTTTTCAAAGAAGTATTTTAGGAGGATTTGAGAAGTGAATTCTATGTAACTGAATGACTGTTCATTTCTCATGAATAGCAGATTACTCTGTGAGAAAGTGTTTGGGGTTTTTTTTTTTCTTATATCTTGTGATCTGCAGAGCCACAGAAGTCCATGCACTACTTCTACTCTGTAAGTGTGAGAGGTAACAAAGAAAGCAAGAAGAAATTGTCCACAGGCTTGAACACAGAGTGCCGTACCTTCACTAGATGAATGCTAGAGGGCCAGAAGTTGAAAATATTTAAAACCATTGAACTAAACAGTAATAAATAGCTGGCGAAAAATACAGAGGTCGAGATATACGTACCAAGGAGCCAGTCCATCTCCTACTACCTCCAGTGAGAGCTTGGAGGGTTCCCTGGTTCAAAGCCCACTGGAGTCAATATGAGTCATTCAGAGATTTCAATGGACCTGGCTGTACTTGAATATCAAAGTCATTTTCTGAAATATAAACTTGTTTGCAAATAATTCATGTACTAAGAGAGGAACTAAATTAGGCAAATAAATATTTTGTTGTAAATAATTTGCCCTAAATCCAGTGCTTACCTAATTTCCCTCAAAACTTCTGTATAATATCTGCAAACCTACGCTGTAAACTAAATGGAGTAAAACTGAATTCCAGCATTCCGTGGAGTTCTTTTTGAAGGTTTTATATGCTACCTATACACTATATTCATATTTAAAACAGCTGTTTAACATATGAGGATTTTACTACTTAGTTTACTTCTACTATTTTCCATTAATAAATTCACCATATATGCAGGCTTACAAACAGACTGAAACAGACCCAAATGTTCTAAATACACAGTCAGTTCATTAATAAATTATAATAAAGAAAAGGAAAAAGTACATTTTTTTCTATTTATGTTAGCTGAAAAGATACAAGAGAAACAGACTAATGCCATCCAATCTCACAGACCACAGGAAAAAAAAAAACATGTAAGCTTCACCTAGCAAAAAAAAAAAAAAAAAAATCATGTGTTTTAAAAAAGCTTGAAGAAAATTCCAGAAGAAAATAATTAGAGACACATCCTTTCCTAGTTCTGGTCTTGCTCTGTTCTCAGTGTCAGGTGTATTTCCTAAAACAAAAGCACATCCTAGGATTTTCAAACGTACCTAGGGATCACCGTGGCTCTACAGAAACCAGCTGCACCATGTCTCCGTTCAAACATGTCAAACCGAAGGCACCAAACGCTACTACTCTTTTAAGAAACTGTGGGCCATAAAAATGGCTGCTTTCAAATTCATTGTTAATATCGAGCCTAACGACCAAACTTTATACAGTTCAGAGGGCCTGCGAGCCTTCGCTGCCAGCACAGACACGTTCGCCCTTTCTACTTAGACTCAATGGCAAGCTGTGCTGCAGGACTGCTCTGGGTGGAGATGACAAACAGATGAGTTCCCACACTTGTATACACTCAGGTTCTTTGGGGCAATTTTAGATGAATTCAGAGGTCACTGGAAAGTGAACCCTAGCAGGACGGAATGCTTAAATTACAAGGAAAAAAGCAAACAAACTTGACCCCCACTCTTCATGATGGCTCTGACAATCATGAAATGAAAAAAAAAAAAAAAAAAGGAAATTACTGAAGGTTTGATAGGAAAAAGCATCTTGTTGTGCAATATAATATTATATCCCTCTGTGAAACAGCGAGATTAAAATCCACTGTATCTTTCGCTTTTGCTAGTTCTCTTCTCCCTGTAAAAATTCATGGACTCGGGACAAGCGTGGTGCACACTAGGCATTCCAATTGCTTCTGAAAGGAGTGTTTTGCTAGTGGAAAATGTGCTGTCTCTTTGATTGCAAATGTAGTTGATTGTGAGGAGAATGAAAGGATGACCTATGACATGACCTGCTAGCGCAATAAGGTCACTTTTTTTCCCCCCTCCTCGCACAAAAGATAAGAGGCTGACTGCTTACAAAGTGTTCTGGCAAATGGACAAATTAGGACTGCCTGGACTCCCGCTCCAGTCAGGCAAGTTATTCTAAGTGAAGATAAGTGAAAGTTTGAAATGTTTTGAGGAGGAGGCAGACTGTGAGCTTTCATTCCTTCCCCAAATGGATGGATTGTGAAGGAAGAGCGCTGCACAAAAATGGCTTGCCCAGGAGTTTCAGGTTTCAGACTTGGAGTTTCCGCAGCTGAGTGGTAGAGAGGAGGAGGACAGGGTGGCCGTGCGGGTGCAATGTCGGTCGGCACCCACCCAGGACAGCTAGCCTCAGCTGACTCCTAGCTTGATCATTTATTTTCTGTGAGGCATCACACAAGAATAGCCAGGCGGGCAAAATTCGCCTCTGAGATGCTGAGGCACAAGCCAGATCCTGGGTAAAATACATACAGATACATTACCATAGCATTGTATATGAATGACACCTGCCCATTTCAGACAACTCTGGTATCATGAAAATTCAACTTTATGCCTTTCAAGATCCAAACTTGCATTGGCTGGCCAGGTCAGTGCATGGGCAAGTTTCTGTCCATGTGTGCCCACACGTATAAACATACTCTTGATCTACTCTCAGACCAACATTTCAAGCTCTGCATGAGTCAGGGAAAATATTTTCGTACCTTCGTGGTGTATTATGAGATAAAATTATTTGTGAGTGAGAAGTGTTCAGATAGGACTGTGCTGTTCACTTATACATCTAGTTAGAAAACTGAGGTGCTTTTCAGCAGAACTAGGGTCAGGTTTCAATTGAGCCCTCAGTGAGGCTATGGTTTGGGTGAAAGTTCCCTGGTTCCAACAAATAGACAGCCTAAAACGCAATCATTTTAGCACAGAATTGCTTTGAGATTTGGGGTTTGAACCCTCACCCTCAGTGCAGAATTCCTGAGTATGAACTCATTCAAACCAAAGCCAAAACAAGGGTTTTCACGAAACCCAGGAAGCTTGAAACACCAACTTTCTTAGTAGTGCTACAAAGCAAGCTCCAGAAAACCACAGAAAAGCACAAACACCACAAAAAAATTAAACAGATGGAAAATGTCATTTTCTGGAAATGCTTATTTTTTCCTACAAAGCTGGCAGGTTCTCTAATCTCTGTTTGATCTGCTTCAGAAATACACAGTATCAGTAAAGTTCCACCTAAAGTTTATCCGGCACTCACCTGGTACCAGCTGCGAATCAAGGAACTATCCCATCAAAAGCAGAATCTTAATCACCCGCCATAGAATGACAGGCCAGATATATGTTTTCAACACATTCATGGAAAGCTATCAAATATGGTGCTGTGTGATATCACTTCACAAACATTTTTTTGATGGAAATGGAATATTCTTGGGAATTTCTGGAAAACTTGCAAAATGAGACGTATCCCAGCATCGCCCTGATGAGCCAGATTTGCACCATCTGACAGACTGTCGCTGTCAATTCATTTGGGCTTTGGTCCAGAGGAATCCTCAAGCAAGTTATTCGACTCAAAGCATGGCAGCAATCTTGTCCAAGGATTCATATGTTTTAAATGAAGAACTTTCTTCAGCACTTCACAGAGGCTGGAGCTAAGTTAAGAGGTAAGTGAGAGGTAAACCTGAAGCTCACTCTTGTGTAAAGTACAAGCACAGACCTTTTCTTTTTACCACTTTTCTCAGTAATCAAAATGAGCATATAAATTAACTTCTTAGTCCCGTCGAAGTCAAATATGTGACATGCAATAAGCAACACAAGTGATTCTGGTCCCCTCTCCCCCCACTGCACACAGTTCCCAGTCTCTTTTAGTGGAAACTGTGGGAAAATTCAGTCCTGTGTATCTGTCAAGCCAACTCTTCATCTGTGACCAGAACAATGAAGATAGAGAATCTGGAGATCATTTCCCTCAACACTGTCTTGGACATGCTGATATTATCATGATGCTGTAGAGCATCCATACCTCTTATGTCATGATTATATCGCTAAAATATGTGGGCATATCTGCACAGTGATTCACCACTAGGTTAAAATGAGTTAAGTCAAATAGAAACTTTTATTGCCCCTTGTTTTAGAATATAACAGAAAATACTTGACATCTGGTCTCTTTTAATGGCATCTGGTGTTGTGTCTAAGCAGATACTGCAAATTCAGTTTCTTCAATTGCATTTGAATTTCACTATGAGTTATTTTAGCAGAGACACAAACTCTTCATTTTAGAGCTAGTTAAACTCACAAAGCAAGAAGACAGACACTCTCTAAAGGCCTTTTGGTTAAAATCAGTGTCTGTACATTGTACACCCTTTCATCTCTGGACAACAAAAAGCAGCCTCAACTCAGAGGCAGGATGAGAACGAGAAGCTGAGGAAATAAAACATTCATTGAAAGGGACCATCTGCTGTCATTCAACCCAAAGAGGGACACTTCCTGCTACCTCTTCAGATTGCTTTTTGATATCTACCTTGCTTTCTTTTTTCTTTCAGGGGGAAAAAAAACTTACCAGCAGTTTCTGACATGTTTCAGATGAGCCATCCCACCATTCTACAGCCTCCACTCAGCATTATCTTCTAACCTCCAGCGATCGTTTGGAGAGCCTCCCACTGCTGGTGTGGTACTGCTCCTGACGGACACGGAGTTACATGTTCCCTGGCAAAGAGACTGTACAGGTTCAATAGATCCCACGACTAGTGCATGGACATGGGCTTGTAGTCTCAAATACTTGGCCTGTCTTCAATGTAACTAGTTACATGAATTATGTGAATAAAAATTCACAGAATCTGACTCATAAGGAGTATGCAAGGTGTTTTGGTAACTAATTCCAGCTCTGCAGAGGCTGAGTCATAGCTCAGCAATCAGCAATTAGTTTGGATACAGTATCAAATTCATAAAACTACTATGTTTTGGCCACTAGAAGGGACAGAGATCTACAGTTACCACCAGTCAGCTGCAGTGCAGCATCAGTGCTCTCAAACTGATAGAGTTGGAGGCAGAAAGACTAGGATTAAAACTCACTGACTTTTAATCTACCTTCTATCATTTTAGAACTGGGACAGACTTAAGACAGATACAGCCAGTAACCCACAGTTACTGCAGCTCTGCTGCCAGGCAGTAGCTTATTAAGTTGCTATAACTCAGCTGTCTGTCTGAACCCTAGCACATTCAGTTAATGAACACTCGTTAATTTTTTTTAACCACGCTGAGATTTCTATTAGAAGCATGCGATTTGGGTTTTTGAACACGGCTGCTGGGCTTTGGAAAAAGAGGAGGAAGTTATTTAACTTCTTCTCATGCATAGAGAAAAATCAGGGTTTAAAGTTTCTTCTTGTTTTCCTGATTACTATCAAATGGCTCCCACACTCAGTTTCCAAAAGGCATTTATCGTCAGCTCATTGCAGATACTGTTGCTATTTAGCAAGGAAAACAACCAGCTCCAGGAGCACCTTGACTCTGTGTTCTAGCTGCCCAAATATTGCTAACCTACTAAGTGCAAAATAAGGGTTTTAGAACATTTAACATGTGGCGACAGAAATGAGTATTTGCAAGTACATTGGTGCATTGCAAGAACATCAACAGCAATAGGATAAGCTGTATCTCTACACATTGGGCCAAATTCTGCTGCCTGTTTTCAATGCAGTTACCCCAGCGAAATTAGCTGAGTGACTCCAGATTTATATTCATGTAATGCAAAGCAGAATCTGACTCACCATATGGAATCCATTTGGAAAGAAGTCTAGTTGTGAGTTTTATCTACAGCTTATTGAATTGTCCATTTTTCTTATTTCTATTTTTCTTGGTTGCGTTGCAGGTTGATAAGCAATCTGAATGCCTGCTGAGGATGAAAGTTGTTATTAAACATCTGAAAGTAAAGGTACCTAGAGAAATAGATGGACTATCCTATTTCCAAAACACCATCCAAGTTTCTTTTTGTTGTTACCACACAGAACTCTGACCCAAATCATCACCAGCCCGAAGGGAAAGCGCGAGAGTATAAATAAGTTATAAAAGAGTATTTACCTCTTGAATAACCTATTCAGGACCTGCTGTATGTTTATACAATCACGGTTGTTGCAGAATGGGAGGAATTCTGCTCCTCGGGCTGAATACTCAGCAGCTCTCAAACAATGGGCTCAGCGGCTCCCGAGTGCCGCAGCCCCTGCTCCCAGGGGTTTTCCACGCGTCTGGATTTCTTCCACAGCTCCAGCGGAGGGTTCACCACAGACCCCATGCCCACCACCCAGGTTACAACAGACACTACGGGCTGACAAACCAGTGTGGCTCCCATCTTACCGAGGATGCTCTCAAGCATCCAAAGGACATCTTGTGACTCTAAATATCAGCTGGATTGCCTGATGAGGAATGTCTTTGCTGTGGTTCTCTGTTTGGACAGCTTTGGAAACAGAGAACAAAACAAAGATCTGTGAAATTCTGGCCAAATCAATGGGCACGAGATTTGTGCTGCCTACCCCAGTGGAAGGCCTGGGATGGAGCTCAAGGCAGTATTTGAGCCTTAACTGTCTTTTTTTCCAGATAAAGAGAGAGTATGCATGTCTGGAAAAACATTTTGAACCCATGCACCTAAGATACAATTAAACATTTCATTAATTCCTTCTTAAAAACACAGATGTAATATTTTAATTTTAAAGGTTCAATTTTTTATTTTGAGGTTATTTTGAGGTGTAATCTTCAGTTATGTGGGGATTTGGTATGAAATAAAGGAACTGATAAAGTGAGTAATACAAACAACTGGCCCATAACTAAATGTTCAATAATGTTATATTTGGAGAGTGCTGTCTCAGGGTTTGATACACCTATTATCATTCAATGAAAGCAAAATAATCTTCCTTACACAAGTAAACAAGAAACATGATGAAGAGGAATAGTAACAGTTGAACATTTTTTAGCAGTGCAACCTCCTACAAGATTAAAAAGAGAAAAGTCAAGTGAACTTTCTTCAGCACAACCCTAGATTTTCATGAAACTTTCCAGAGATTACTTGGAGATGGACAAAGCCAGTCCTATGCTGATGTTTAAACATGGTGAATGAGACACAGTAGAAATAGAACTGAATACCTGGCATTATGTTTTACATATTTACCTATTACTTATGTAATATTTACATATTACATACTTTGCAGATAAAAAAGCAAAGGAAATTTATTTAACTAGTGTCAACTAGTTAAAGGAAAAACCTAAGTCTAATATCCTCTTCTAAAGATAGGAGCAAGAAGCCACAAGTTTGGCTGATAAAAGTATTATCAGTGTAATAGAGCAAGATTTATGAAAGCCATTTTATGTTAATACCCAGGGACACTTTGAATAAGAAATGAGCACTCTGCTAAATTTATACAGCCTTATGAAATAGCCTGAAGCTGGACAACTGAATATGTCTCCAAAGAGAAATGAGAAAAGGAAAATTGATTCTTAGTTCTACAGAGTTGAAATAAGCTTGAGCAGTTTTATCCCTGACTGCTTACTTCATAAGACAGTTGAAGATGACACAGAAAGCAAATGCTTAGGAAACCAGGTCACAGATATAGAATCACCCGGACCACTGTCTGAAAAAAGCATGGCTATAAATCTGCGTTCCAGCACGGCCAAGAGCAGGGCACCCAGCTACACAAGGTGAACGCTGCCGAGACAGCAGACTACATCTGGCAAGTCGTAGCTCTGGAAGTACCTGGGTCTGGAGGCATCCCTAACGCTGTGCTACACCTGAAAGGGTTAATTTTTCTGAGGGTTAGATGAAGAAACATGATACTAGTGAACAGGACAAGGAAAGTGACCATACATTTACTTTTGGACCTGGTGTCCAACTCTGTACTGAGCGCTGAGGAACCATGAAGAGCGCAGAAAAGACTTGGAAAAATGAAGAAAAGGATTGAGATTTTTGCCTTGTACTGAAACACTCAGGAACTCAACAGATTCCTGTGTCAAGGAGAATATAAAAGGGTGACTTGCTTGGCAACACAAATGTTGTAATTCTTCAGAGTTGCAAAAGATCAAATTATAAGAAGCTTAACTTTCTGAGCACTGGAGCTAGACAAATTCTGTACAGTGACTGATTAGCCATTAAGACAGCTTAATAAGGTTATATGAATTCCCATCATAAGCCATTTTAAATGAGGACTAGAATGTTTTCTAAATCAGATGGGTTTTAGAACATATATTTTATGTTTATTTTATATTTTATTTTTATATTTACTAACATATTTTAGAATGAGAAATAGCTTACAAAAGTCCTGTGTCTAAGTTATGCTGGAAGTCAGACTAAATTATGATACTCTGTCCATCTGGTTTTGTAGTCTCCAAGAAGTAGTCTCAGAATAAGCTTCCAAAGGGAAGGAGCTGGCCTCCTAACATGTCTAGCTAGCATTTATTTGAAAAATATTTGGTTCTAATTGACAAAATGCATCCTTCAATGTTAGTCTGCAGCATACTTCTTTGTTTTAAATCTTACTACTACATTTTAACAATGATTCTTTATTAGTCTTGATTGTCTTTAGCAGGAATACTTCACCATTTAGGAAGAAGCTGACCTCTGAGCAACCAGTAAATTAGACAAATTCCATTATAAAATAAGTTTAGGACTGAGAGGAAGAGACTTTGTGCAAGATTAGATTAACATAACTATTTACTTCCAAAAAGAAAGACCTAAAGGACAATGCCATAACATGTGTATCAAGTCTCTTGTCTCAGTTCCAGAACTAATTACTATTACAAATATTGACTCTGCGCATCCTGCCAGCAACCCAACAAGATGTCTCTTACTAAATTTTTTGTTGAATCAGTCCCAACCTCAGATCTATATGAGCCTGTTCTACTGATGTTTATATAGATCTTGGGCCAAAGCAAGGGATTAGCTCCGGCTGCTTTGACTGCTTTAGCACCAGGGGATATCTATAAGCTGGGCACGATGATGACATTTACTGGGTTTATTGTTTGTCTCATCAGTGAATTTGCTGGAGGTGAAGATGTACAGAGGCCTTTATTTTATTTTTACACCTCTCAGAGTTTTCAAATTTACGTTCTCTTAGCACAAAGGAAGGGGAAAAATGGTGAATAATGGAGTGATGTTTTTCCTTCTAGCAAGTTTTTTCAGCAGTGCAAGTACTTGCTAAAAAGTTTAGCAAAGCAAAAGGAAACTATGTTAGAAGATAATTCTGTCAGGGGACCAAAATCTTCTTCCCCACCCTTTATGACCTAGGTTCCTCTGAAGAAGTCAGAAATTTTCTTTCTTTTGGGGAAAAATTGGGGAATTCTCTCATATATTCTCATTTGGTACCAGAGTCAGGATACTTTTTAGCCTCTGTTAGTATCTTATATTTCTCCATCTTCTGGATAACACTGTATGAAAACAAAATTATACGACATAAATACACAGACTAAAAATTCAGCCTAAGGAATACAAAATCTAGATCAGCTTTGGCAACACTTCAGCACCCCACCCACCCCCCAAAAAAAAAACCCAGAAAAAGTATCCACAAAAGTCAAAACACTTAATCAGGACATTTCTAAAATCACATGTTTTGGCTTTTCTTCTTAATTTCTTTTTTCAATTAAACTGACCTAAATCTTTTTCAGTAGAGTAAAAAAAAAAGAGTTAAGTAACACCTCAGAGAGGGTTTCTGCATGTTAAAATTGTTGGATCTCTTAAAACTTTCTCCATTCCTTTTTCCTCTCATTCCTTTTTTTCGTAATGCAACTATGGAATGCAAAAATCCATGATTCATATGCAAGGCTAGAATTCCTCCACTAAATCAGTGATATTATTCTTCCTAGAATAATTTAAATACAGATTTGAATTCCACACAATTGGATGGGGAAGGCTCATGCCTTCAGTTAAGCACACATTCCTAAAACTGTCAGTGATAATTGCAGTGAAATGTAGGGTGTACTACACGGTGAAAAAGCATCAAGCACAATTCCTTCTGAAAGACTGAGTTTGCCAGTTTAACTTTGAGTAAACAATTTGTCAGTGTCTAACCCTTGTGGATCTATTTGCCCTGGTACATATGAACTACCATTAAAAATGCGAAGGGTTAAAAAATGGCACATCAGCATGGAACGTATCTCATACTGCACTTCTTTTTCTTATGCAACAAAGACTGCATATTAGACGATGCAAAACTGACTACTTTCAAAGGCGCGAATCCACGGTGCTAGGGTTAGTGCTAACAGTAACCAGAAGTGTTTAGAAATGCCAGCCTTCTCTGAAGTGAGTTGGGTAACCAAACTTTAGACACAAGTGCTTAACGTTGCTTAAGCTCAATTTGTGGAAAGTAAACGCAAACTCTAATTTTGGCTTCACTTATTTTATTTCTTTTTTGTGGGAGGAGTCTTCTCTTTTCTTTCTATAGATAGTACAGGATCATCTTAAGTAACCAATATTTTAAATAAGAGAGTGTTTAATCATCAGTCAACTAGATTATATCATACTGATTATGTTAGTGATAGGAACTCATTAACTGGATTCACATGAGCATGTATATTTTGGGTTGACTGCATACTCTGTGGAAAAAATACTTTAACTTTTTTGGAAATCTGTTACTAACCAGATTTTTTTAAAACCTCATTTAAACAAAAATAATAATGTCTGTGCAAGATGCTTGTTTATTAGTTTTCTTGAAGGACCCTAGAGGATGACGAGTCTGGTACTTTTCTCCCCAGTGGAAAAATAAGATGAGAAGAGAATAAGAAATTTTGTCTGAGGTAACAAACCTGGTGATGAATGTACTAGGTGTTTGTGCAACACTTGCTTTGGACATGAATTCAGCAGAGAAGAAACATAAAGTGTCTGCAGCACAGTCAGAGACACTTTTGGGAAGGCAGTGTGTGGTAGCCCTTTGAGAAGGTTAGAAATTACTCTTTTCCAAGCAGTCATGTACATCTATTTGGAGCAGAACACCATTCTGCATTGTGTCTGAGACCCAGGAATGAGACTGCCAGTAAAAGGCAGTTCTTTTTTTTTTTTTATTGGCAATACAGAACTTGAACTTGACTCATCCTTTCATCAAATTAGTAGTGGAGCAGACAGTAGACAATTTATCATGTAAACCATCTTACATCTGACACCTAAAATTGACATTGTCCAAATTCAGGACTTTATTCTGGCAAGCCATTATGCGTTCAGCTTTTAGGTCTTTACTTCTTGGACGATTCAGAGTACAGTAATTCAGGAAGTAATATTTTAAATCATCCAGTATAAGGAATGAGGCCACTTTCTCATATGCTATTGCAACCATCCAAAGCTATTCCTTTCATGGTCTAAAAGAAAGGGGAAGGGATAGAAAAATGTTTGGAGAGAACTGCCAGCAAATGCCATACATTTTGTATTTCATTTTTCAGTCTTTTTTAGTGTTCAACTGTCCCAAGGTCTGAAGGATTTAATTTAATAAGATGTTATTAATTTTGGAAACAACACCAGATCCAATCTTCTTGCCAAGTAGACAGGCCTGTTTTGATATCTTAGTAATGAATAGCACCTTCAGCCTTGACTATTACTGACTCTTGTAACGCTAAGTTGGCATCATTATAATGTTTGTAGGTCTTTTCTTTCCAGACCAAAAGAATGAAAGATTTTATCAAGG
This sequence comes from Phaethon lepturus, assembly GCF_000687285.1. NCBI lineage: Eukaryota > Metazoa > Chordata > Aves > Phaethontiformes > Phaethontidae > Phaethon > Phaethon lepturus. Next base: position 22,762 of record NW_010544895.1, read on the forward strand.
CATGAAGTACATTCCTGCAGTATGGACAATTTCTTTATTGCTGAATGTGTAGCTTTAAAAATCTATAGATCCTATTTATGAACAAAAAATTCCTTATACAGCTGTATTGTGTTGTTTCCACATTTGTTTAAACACAGAAGTCTGGCTAAGGAATATACAAACGATTCATAAAAACATGCCTATGTTACACATGTGTGAACCACATGGAGAGTAACATGTGGATTTCAAACTCAGGGCATGGTTTCCCTTTTTATAACTATCCAAAGTAAGAATATTCTAAGCAGGAACATTTTTTCAATAACATTTTTGAAACCTTAACCTCAGAGGGTATCAAAAATGTCTCTCATGAGATATGGGGCCACACATATTGCAGACAGCTGTTTGGAAAAGTTAACACCCGCCTGAAAAAGCAAAAAGGATGAATTCTCCACAGCTCATTCTTTTCCGTAAGCGAGAACCATACCTGGAAGATTCAGCAGAGGTATCCTCCATTTACCTGCATATCTATTAACAGCACTTCAAATTCCTGATCAAATTGTAAAAGTTAGCTTATTCTGTTGACACCATATTACATATAAAGTACACCAGGAGATAGAAGTAATAGTTCAAACAGTCACTAGCAGCAATGAGGATCCCCATTTTCATACATGGAAACATCAGGTTGGAGCCTCAGTTCAGTGAAATCAGTGCAACTGTCTTTGGAAAGTGTTGGGTCAACCTGTCTAGCAAGATTATTGCGCCAAAGTTACGTTTGAAAAATACAACCTTTCAGACTAGTGATAACTGCTTATATCAAAAAAAGGTGCTTATTATTGCCCAAAGAGGTAACAGGCAGTTGCTGACTAATAATTTTACTCTCACGAGCTAGGATGTAAGACTGCTCTCTTTATCTGCCACACAAGCGTGCAAGGACATTAGCTCCAACACAGCTATGCTCCATGTTTAACAGGTAGAGAGGTCAAAAGAAGCTTCATCCTGCTTCACATGCAGTCTCTATTGAAGCTTTCCTCAAGCCACTTGACTTTCAGCTTAACATAAACTGTAAATCAAACCAATTTCTTAATGTCTGTGTGTGTGTATGAACTGAATTACTCTGGGTAGTGTTGTATCTGCGCTTGTGTATTCCACAGTGAAATAACAACAGGAATCTGGATGTTACTTGTGGCTCAGACAGGAGGAGTTCTGCATCTGCTCTTAGGACCTGGCAAGAAGGTCTTTCACAAGCTGGCATCCAATGAACACTAGAAGGCTGTTCCTTGTGCTGCAATATCTTCTCCAGTGTTTTGTTATAGAGCATTACATCTAAGAGAGAAGAATCATTATTTTAAGGTCAATCCAGGCTATTCTTGGCTTTGCACTCTGCTTTTGCTCTTATGAAACTCCTCTACCACAGTGCAACACCAAGAAAGCTCATTCTGGAGGTGCAAACTTAAATTCAGACAGCGTTAATAATAATTTTTTTTTAATTATTTGAAAAGCAGCAAAAGCAAGCCTTCATGGGGCTCAGACACTGTGTTAATGAGAACAGCAAAGAGCCTACAGTGGAAAAAAAGGGAAGGTGGGAAAGAAGGCAGCAAAGATAGAGCAAGAAAGAGCAAGAATAAGTTTTGATTTCCAGGGAGAGAGAAAAGCTCTACTTTTTTCACATGGCATAGATGAAATGAGAGTCCTTCCCAGTGATCTCAATATTTTTGTTGTAAACGAAGAAGTGAGGTAAGAGTATTTTAAGGTATCAGCAAAGTAGGCTTTAGCCCCTATTCCATCTTTACACACTGTTGATGGAAGGGCATGGAGAGGGATATGGATGGACATAACATGGGGGTCATAAAAATGAGGACTAAAATAATGGCTAACATCTCCTTACAGGAAACCCACGGCACGGTGCAAATAAAGTAAGGCAATGCTCTAGCAGTCAAAATAGTGACAAATGGCAACTGTGAGAGTTTCCCCTAAGGTTCCTGTTTTAGGACTGAGAACTGTGATAACTATTGACAAAAAAACCAAACTGCATTTATCTGGAGACAAATAGGTGCAGCTGTGGAAAACAACCATCCTAAGACAGGGCCTTAAATCACCTGGCACTCTGAGGCCAGGATAGCTGAAGTGGCGGCTGATCCCGCGTACCAGAGCCGCCCTGCCCCTCGTCAGCAGACAAGAGACTGTGCGTGCTCCAGTGGAGACACCGAAAGTGCAAGCCACATGTATAACTGTTATCATGGAAAGTATATATTCCCATTGGCTCCACTGTCAGATACTCTGAAGCCATGGAAAATGCCACAAAAGATAAGCCATACACCTCTTTGTTCGTTCCACTTGTTTAAATTGTTGTCTGCTCTGCGGAGCAGAGCAGCTTTATCAGAGCCATTCGTGCAAAAGGCATCAGTCTGCTTCTGATAAGCATTGCTGATACCATTACTGCTGAAGGATTGCTAGGGGCATTTATTTCTAAACAATGAACAATGGGCCATCGACAGAACGTAATCAGTGATTTAGCCACTTATCTGTTAAGATGCTTGGTTAAATTTTGGGGTCCTGCTCCCTCTTTGTATTTGAATCACAACTCTATCTGGTCATAAAAACACTACAGCTTGGAGTGGTGGAGCACTCCGCATCCCACTGCCTCGAACGCAGGACAGCTCGGGACTCGGTGGGGCTTAGCAAGCTGGGAAAACTCTGGTTTACCATCTCAGGCTTGGCACCGCTTGCAGTAGAGGTCCAAGCAACAAGGGGAACCCTGGGATCATTATTCATTTTAACAGTACTAAATTTTTATAGCACAAAATGCTGAATCAGAGCAATGTCACTGCATACCTGACAGCAGAAATACTTTTTTGACTTGAATGCTAGAATTTCTTTGGCCTCAAAGGGGAGGAGAGAAGAGGAAGATCAGATCCTGTGTTTGTTGAAGGAGAATTAAAGCGAAGGTATCTCTGCCAGTCTCTCAATGACAGACAAGTATGATATTTATCTCAAATATGCACCAAAGTCACAGACATGCTGTGAGATTCATCAAAGTCACACTATCTGCTACCCTTCTGAACGTTTTTGAAAACTGTAGCTGCAACACCGTCAAAGAAAAACATTTTTTGTCTGTTCTTTACTAGCTGGTATAATTTTGAAGAAAACAAAATTGTACTAGAAATTCCCATCTGACTATTAAGATGATGTGCCACTTGGTTCCTAGAGTTGCATTAGAAACATCTGGCAGAAAAGGTTACTTCTCAATCTGTATTTTTAAAAAATTTCCTCCCCAACCCGCTTCATTAATCTTCAGAGACATTAGCATAAGCAATAGTTCATTTAATGTCTTTCAAAAATAAAAGTTGAAGAATGATCGGTGGGAGATTATTTCGTTGATAACTACACAGTGTCAATAATAGCTCTGTAGCTAAAGCTGTCGTCACAAACCTGGTTTTTAGCTCTTCTTAATTATCCAGGGTAACACAGTTCACTAAGCGTGTCACTTGGCACAACTCCTTGCAAAGCAGAATTTTCCTGAAAAGTTTGTTTATAAAAGAGGTAGGGAAAAAAAGGGGGGCTGAAAGTGAAAGTCCCAGTGCTGGCAAGCACAATTGCCCATTGACACTCAGGCTCTAGCCTTACCCTGAACAGATGAGGTACTGCTAGATGAAGCCGTCCACTTTAGAGCCACGAGACTCTACCTGGCTTAATGGTAAGACACAAGGCTTTCCCACAGCGTGTGCCTCTGAGCTGGGGAGCCGTAAGGGACAACTGCAACTGGGAACTACAGCATTTTGTAGAAGTCTTGAGGTTGCCCGAGATGATTTCCTTATAGCCGGACCGAACTTTAATGCCAGACAATATAAAAATGCTCAATCCATCCTGAAAGCTCTGTGAACATTTTTGTTGAGTTCACTGAGTTTTGAATCTCATCCATATTTAATATGATGAAAACGAATCTGCTACTACCGGTGATAGCCAGGCTTAAAAAACCCCCACGGTTTTACTTCTCTGTTATTTGGCACTGCTATGCTTACTAGCTAAGATACACTCACTGCATGAACAGGTGTAAGAGCAAATAAAACCTTTAAACTTTGCCTTTGTTATCAAGAGACCATCTAGTACAGCTTGCACTCGGAGATGTTTAATTAAAAATAAATGTGTCAATTTAACAGAGCACTCCGATCTTACCCACAGAGCTGCGTGGACATAAGACTCATTTAAATGTATCCTCCCTCTGAAAGGTTTTTAAGGTTTTTTTTCTGATGTTAATTTATTCTTTGACTGCAATTGCATGATACAGTAGAGGTTTATACATATCACCAGTTTGTATGAATAGTAAAAAATCTTCAGGAGTAAAAAAAAATTAGGAATGTTGTAAGAACATTTCTGAATTTCACCCTTAATTTTCACATGGGACATTTTCAAATTTAAACAGTTTCAACCACTCTACCCAGGTGAATTTTGAATGTGAAATGTTACTGTTGTAAAATTTGAAAAAAGTTAATGAGTTTATTGAGCTTACTATTTAATTAATATTTATAAACATTTAATGAGTCCTAGTGACAGGCAAATGGATTGAAGTTAAAGAGTTTCTACACAGAGTCAAAGATGTGCATCTGATTTTTGCTGTTTCAAAATCTAAGCAGTTTGAAGTAATATGGAGTTAGCAATGAAACTACAGCTATTTCTCATTATTACTGTGTCTGACAGGATGCATATGTTTATGGAATAATCTATGCATAACATGAAAAAGCTCTTTTTACTGTTTTTTGAAACAGTGTTTACATCAAAGTAAAACATATGTGTGATAAAAGAACAAAGCAGAAATCCCTAGTTGCTAGTCCTATTTGAGAACTATATATAGGATATTTACAACATTTTTGGTGTGGTAGAACTCTGGTGTCAGGATGATTAATTAACATTAGACATGAAAAGTTAAAGGACCATGAAGGGCTGAGGAAGATATAGCATCTCCTAAACTATCAGGATAGGTAGAAAGGAGCACTAGGATTTGTCAGGGGCTTGCTGCAAAGTTTTATTATTACTCAAAAGGCACCTGGGCCCAAAGCATCAAGTGGAAGCAATTTTACAAATCAAAGGAGATAAACTATGTGAAAAGTTTATGAGTAACTAGTTTACTCAAAGGGCTCATAACAGGATCTGGAGCTTTCATCGCAGCCCAATTAACAGTGACCAAGACTAAGTCTCATCAGGAATAAATTGGGCAGATGTTCCCATCACAAAATCACCACTACAGCTGACACCAATTGACTTTCTTATTGGTAATGTCAACAATGAGCCAATGATTACATGACTATGAAATATTGTCCTTCCAGAAAGGCTTTAGGATGGCTGAAGAATGATGTCTAGACTGTGTCTAAACTGGGAACAGACTTTACTTAGGCTCCCGTTTGCAGAACTGTAATTGGCCCGATTCTTTTATCGGACACAGATATGGTAAATCAGGATTACTGGTTAACAGCAGCTTCAATGATATCCACGGAAACGGTTCAACACAAAATTTGTGGATGGAAGGACTGGGCTGGGTTACTGGTTGGAGGGGGCTTTTCACCATTTTTTTCCTCACACAGTAAGTTGCATGCAGTGTCACCTGAGGAAGGAGAGGCTTCCCTGCTGTGCACCCCTCATATTAAGAGCTCAGCTGGTAAAGCTGTTGAACAACAAAAGAAGAGTCTGACCAAAGCATTTTGTTGGCAAATGGGAAATGCTTTGCTAATGAGCCTTCCAGTTCCTCGATGGGGTAAGACACACAATTATGAGTATGCCTCCTCTTGCTTTCTGATGACTGGGTTTTAGCTATTCAGCTATAAAAAAGCATATTTTGAATTATCCTAATTTTCCTTCACTTTTTGTTTCATCTTTTCCATATCTTCCATTAGTTCTATAACTAGAATAATATTTAGTTAGTTAAAATGACATGGTTTAACTGTGACTACTGTGTCTGGAGATAATGTGAGCAAACGTTGGCATAAAATTTATAGGTCCAGAAACATAAATAATTCTTTAATGAGTTCTTTCAATCTTAACATAATCAGTGGGAAACTAAACCAGTTGGTCGCTCCCAACCATGGAAATACAAACTCACAGCAGGATTGGCTGATCACTGAAAAACTTCATTTTGGATAAGAGCCATTTTTAAGCAAAGAGCTGTTTACTTAGCCAGGGAAGTTTGGCTGTAGCGAGTAGACATCAGAATTGTTTATTATTGGAACCCAGAAGCACATTAATTATGTGATTTGAGTGACTGGGTAGCATCAGCCCCGCAGGTTTTGCACGTCAAATGCCCTCATCTCGCATGGCGTAAACTGACCCCTGAAGTGCACGCCTGTGCGTTAGAGGTTAAAGGAGGACTCTCCTCCATCCCCACCCAGGGTCTGCCAGGGTGGCTGTGCTGCAAATTTATGTTTTGGGGAGATCAGAGCGCTTTGATATACTGCACGGGGCAGCAGCGTAGCTTCAATTTCACTTACATGTTGTGATTTCCTATGAAAGATCATCTGTCATTGAGGGTTCTTGTAACACATTTGCAAATAAGGTCAAACAATTTGTTCAGAGGTGAACACAGTAAGTATAAACACGTTGTAAATATTTGAGTATGAGTTTAATGGTGTTTGAGAGCCTCGCATGAAAAACCTCACAAATAAAATCTCTATATTTAAAAACAAATTAGAAACTTGCACGTTACTTTAGCCTTTGGTGGGCATTCATCATCATTACGGACACCTCTGTTTATTTTGGTTTGCGTTGGGGGAAAAGGGAACGTTCAGAAAGGCCGGG
>NW_010544896.1:0-1901 GCF_000687285.1 Phaethon lepturus
GGCGGTGGTATTAATTGCCCGCTCCCTGCCAGTTAATAAATAGCAGACGAACTATCTTCTTCCAACTGTTTGTTTGTTGTTCGTTTGGGGTTTTTGTAATTTTTGTTTCAAAAGATAAATTGTAATAAGTAAATTAACTCAAAAATAGCCTTACAACCCCCAGAAAACTCGGGGACAAAGTTAGCAGGAAATGCTGGGTTATCCTGCAGTGAAAGTAATGTGAACACTCAGTCACACCATCATGTTTTGTCCTCCTTCCCATATACTCTTCATATAGGTGTTCACCTATATGACCAACACATGTGACCAACACATACAGCACTTTCTCATCTCCTCTCTTAAAATAAGTAGCGAGTGATGTGCCTACAAGTAACCCGCTGCGAACTAAAAAATAACCCAGGGCGTCAGAACCCCTTTTTGTCGTCAGTGAAGTGAGGGACGGGGGCAGATAGCACAAGTTCATGCAGAAGCAGCACCTCAAAGTAAAATCCAGTGGGTCTCACCCGACCCCCCTCCGCAGCTCGGCACCCGTGCCCCGGCTGAGCTCATCCCCTATACATCTATTTTATTTGCAATATTTCCTATGAAAGCCCTGTGCAGCAAATACAAGTCAAATGGCTCTAATTTGTAGTGCTACAAACTGTAACATGCTCAGACGTGTAACTGCCTGACAGACTACACAGAAATCTGGCTTTTGTTCCAACCTCTGAAACAAATGCAAATATCCAGAAACATTCTGCTATTTCTCCAAAATTAAAATACTAAGTAAAACAAGCCTACTGCCAGATTTTTCATACAAATACTTCTTTTTAAAAAATAAATCACTACAAATTCATTATTTATTTCAGACCATAAACAACACAGAGGAAAGAAACACATAGTATGTGTTCCTTTTAAAAAAAAAAACTTATCAATAAGAAAAGCACATATATAGCTCCTTTTTTTAAGTTTATTTTTTAATACCTTGTCCCTTAAATCAGCCTACAAGCCAATAGCTTTAGCTAGAGAAAACACAATTGGAAAGCCTTTTTATGTTGTACTGTTTCTCAAACACTTACAGGAGGTTTTTAAAGACAATTCACAGCCATGCTATTCCAAATGGCACAAATACAATTATTTAGAATTTATTCCTTACTGTGGCAATTTTTACTTCGGTATATTTTTCAAAATTTCCTGGGAAAACACAATCAATTGTGATCTAACTTAGCGCACCTACACTGTTACCTCTTCCTCTACATTTTCTCTTTACAAATCAACCACAAACATTTTAGAAGTATTTTACATATATATAATAAAGTCTTAAAAAGGACAGTACCACAAGATAACTGCTCAAAAACAAACAAAAGGTGTAAATTACCTCCTCCCATGTCCCAGACGTACCTACAAAATCCCTGCTCACTGGTACAGGATTATACGTTCCATTATGAGTTCAGCCTTTTTATATTTTGTACTATTTTAACAGCCCAAATTCACAGATTTTTAAAATTGGCATGTTAAAAGGACTTTATTTAAGGATTTCAATGAAAATAGTGTTATGTTTTGTCATATTACCATAATCCTTCTTTTTAAATCACTTAGAATTTCAGTATAACCTAATTAAGTAATTTTAAGTAAGTCTTAACCCAAATACATAGATCCAATAAAAATGTATTTTGCAAACAGGGAAAATGGACTTCTAAAATGGATTCCTCAGGTATGAACAAAGATGCCAAAACATTTTCTCCCCACAAACTTTGAGATCTGAACTACTTCACAGCACTTACATTTAAAAAATAAAATGTATAAGAAAACAAATTTCACCAAATATCAAGCATAATGTTTGTTCCAAGTTTATTTGTTTATTCTTTTTATATTTAAAAAAATATATTTCAATTTTCCTTGCCAAAAGGGAGACAGACTAG
>NW_010544896.1:1932-4774 GCF_000687285.1 Phaethon lepturus
CAAAATCCTAGCTACCTATCTTCACGTATTGCTTATTTCAAAGCACTTGTAACAGCAGTTTATATTGGTTTTAGATATTGTATATTATTTTGCCAGTGGAAATATTACTATTTTGATTTTTGCCTTTTAAAAGGCTCCAGAACAACATTATAGATTTTAGAAACTTCTAACCATTTTTAATCTCTCTCTTTTTTAAATGCTACAAACATCCCATTTGGTAAATGGAATTTACATTACTCGTCTAAATTATCAGAGTTTAATCAACAATTGAAAACAGAAAGAACAAGTGATGTACCACAATAGAACAGCAAGTCCAACACTCTAACACAGCTCTTCTCTCTATTGTGTATAATAAGCTTACACAAAGTATAAAATACCTCAGAAATACAGACTCTTTCCTGATCAGAAAATTTTACCTGTTGACTAATTTGACCCCAAAGAATTGCATTTCCTCAAAAAGCATCTTATCTATAGCTTTATGCCACTTACTGACTCTTGCTTAATTAACCAGCATGCTTTAAAAACAAGTATTGTTCCTTCAACTTAACCAAAACAGACTATTTTAAATTGCTACCACATCAAATATATTTGTCAATACAATAAAGCCACGTACAATTAGAAAGAACTAATTTTTTTTAGACCTGTCTCTGACCAACCATAAATTACAGCATCCACTTCCAATTTACTTGCTATTCTAATATGAGGTGAACTGAAACACACACCACAGCTCACAAACACATTTACCTTTCTATAACAACTTAACATTTGCATCTTTTAATGTGAAAATCCAGTATGCCACTGTCAGCACTGCTGTTCTCCTGCAACCAACCGGACTTCAGAAGGACTTGGCATTAACTTCCCTCCCTCCCAACACTTTGCCTCCTCACCTCTCTCAAAATAAAACAAAAATATTTGGGTTTGTATGAAATATCAGTAAACTCCAAAACAAAAAGGCCAAAAGGTCAGGTATTATTTAATCCGAACAGGAAAGTTATTTTCTCTCCATGTCGAAAGCTGTCAGTAACAGCACGTTACCTCAGAAGTGATGCTCGCTTCCCTTGGACGGCCGTCCTTCTGTCTGGAACAGGGGCTGTGCCACGCTCCCTGTAACATAAGAGAGAACAGATTTAAATTATTATACGCTTAGACCCCTTTCTTGCACATTCAGGTTATCTGGCCCTCGCAAGGCTTTGTACCTCTTGATCTGAAAAGCATTTTAAAAACTCCTATTACATTCTAATTAGAGCCCTCACAATTGTTTTTGGTAAGTCAGGTACACATGTCAAAAATCAGCTCCATACATGGTCAATCAAAGTACCAGATTCTCCAGACCTGGTTTTCAGTTCTGAGAGGCCTGTATACTGCTGCATGCTCCATCTCATTAGCAACATTTAATCTGCAAATGGCATGATCTTATATTAAAAAAGAAAACAATAATTTATTTTACATATATTGAAATCTATTTTTTTTTTAAAGCCATTTACATGAGGGTCAGAGTCCTGAGATGTTCCTTCCGACAGCACCTTTTCCCTCCCCTGTTTTAAAAGCTGAATACCTTCTCAGATAAATATGGTGTTTGCTTTACCCGTTTTTCTGTGATTTGCTTTATTGTGTACTTACTTGTAACACTACAGAATTTACACAGGCCTGTACTTTTGAGACTTCTATCTCCTCCCTTCACCTGTGAGGAATATACCAGCTAAAATCACTGTCTATACACCACTTTTACGCCCTTTTTTCCTCTACGCTTTTTCAAACAAACGTGAGAGGAAAAGAAGTTAAGATAATGAGTACAAATTCACCATGTACTACATTTCAAAAAACAACCTTGTTTCAGTTTGTCATTTAATAAGCATTATCAATGTAAGTCATGGTCAGAAAGCCTCAGCACTGTAGGGTGTAGTATTTATGACTACCTGCCTTTAAAAAAAAAAAAAAAAGGATCTGCCTGTGTTGAAATCTTTTCTTCCATCTTTTCCCCTTCTCTTTCCACATATTTTACCCTCCTCATAGTGTTTAGATCCTAGTGGACTGTTGCCGCACATGTATTTTTCCACCCAATTTCCTAGACATTGACAAATGTGAACCAAGGAAGCATTTTGCACAATGTTAACTTATCTAAACCATTTCTTTCCTCCATTTTCTCTTTTTCTCCATGGCACCCTATGCTTTTTTTTACCCTCTGCTGTTGCTTTGTTTGGTCTTTGCCCACTTTTCTGTACATTCGTCTCCTGCTGATCCTATTAGATGGGGCAGGAAGAACTGAATGTCTCTCTCTCCCATTTGCTGCACTGTCTCTCATTTTTTAGTGTTTTACAGACTAAACACACTCTACTGTCATTTTCATATATTTTTAAAGATACCTTTTTTTCAGTCTCTAGGAATTTGCCGATTACAGTCACCCACACTTTTGCAAAGCAAGGTAAGCCCTGTCCTGCTCTAGTACGTGCTCCTGTCAGCATACAAAGTGTAAATGACTTGCAAGCCTGTGATGCAAAGCATGAAAAAGGAAAAGGGGGTAACATGCAGAGATGCCCCTCAACATCATAAAGAAAAAAAAAAACAATTTTTAACAGATTCTGACTTTTTAAAGAGATACCATCAAGAGAAAACACCTATCTTAGGGAAAAACTTTGTCTAGATCACTAGCAACACTTTTCTACACTAATAAAAGTAAATAAAATTTTAAAATTAAAATTTACTGTTCAGCATCACCTGTTTAAGATTTACTTTTCTGCATTTAACTCAGCCTGGGGTGTGAAAGTCGCCTGTTGGTTTCACTTTTGTTCTCAGCCAGTTTCACTTTCATGCACTGGCAGAATCTTTTATATTTTCGGTTCAG
>NW_010544896.1:4805-25302 GCF_000687285.1 Phaethon lepturus
ACATTTTTAAACAATCCTCATTACACTTATAATGTGAACAATTCATGTCCGTCTCTTTCCCAGGACATTAAGAAAAAATAATTTGGGGACCTACATGTAATGAGCAGCATCCTTCTAAAGGAGCAGCTTTCACCTGTCTCATGCTAGGTTGTGGTCTGCTCTTTCTTTCCCTGAAATCAATAGGAAATGTACCATTAACTTCACTGACAGCAGGATCAGGCCTCTGGGTCTGTAATCTGCAACAAAAGAATACCGTACAAAGACCAATATATTCCTTATGACATACAATGTTTGCCTTCAATTATTTTCCTATGCAAACTCAAGGGAAAAAAACAGCCCCTGCATTTACTTTTCTGTATACTTTTAAATTAGCGATAAATACCCTCCTTGACATAGGCTGTAGGAAATTAGAGGGCATCTATCCACTTTGGTTTGCATGGGGAGGGAATCACGGTATCTCCCTGCTACCAATTGCAAATACCAATTTCTCCTTCTGGTGCCGAGCGCAAGCTGTGTGAAACACTCCAACCCATAGAGAACCAATACTGTCTCACGCCAAGACCTTGTTTAATCAAAGTTTCCAAAGCATATACTTGTGTCACCCTCATTTTTTTTCAGGATAAACCACAATGCTTTCAGAAACTATCAACTATCAACAGGGGAAAAAAAAAAAAGGCTTCCATTTATATTTGCAAAACCTGTATCGTCCCTTCTCTATTACCTTCCCCTCTCTATGGCACAGACTCCAAAAGGCAGCCGTGAACTCACACATACGTGTAGGCAGGCACACACACATACAATGAAATCTTCCTCTAGCTACCAAAGCACTGCAGTTTGTGTCTTCGTAGACATAAAGGTTTCTGAGACACTGAGACTTAATGGCAAGACTTGAGGGTTTACAGGAGGCGCGCAATATTCTCTTTTTCAACTTCTTTCCTAGAAATTCTGTATCCCACAAGCACACAGAAACTGCCACTAGCTGCTTACAGAAATTATTGTCCCGTTTACATGCCAAAAGTTAAATCTTAAAAGCTTACATATGCAACTCCTGTGAGAATACTTATATCTCAGTTTTATTTACCCTACTGTTTCATTTCGTCATAGGAAACATAAATAAAAACGGGGAATTACATTGTGATCATGTACCCATCCGCTTCAGACAGACACTTTTCTATCCTAGTAGACGGTGGTACTATATATTTGACTTACATTATCATGTCACACAGCTAGACACGAGCAGCTTCCGCAGCACTATGTAGCACACGGTCCTGTTTTCTCTTTTCCTGGATGCCACTACACAAGAGAGGAGTAACTGCTCTCTCAAAGAGTTTCTCCCCGCCTTCCTTCTCCACCTCCACCTCTCCTTGCCCCAGAAGACATCTTTTGCGTTTCCGAGGCCAACTCAACACGAGAGTGACTTACACACACACTTAATTTCAAGCGTACAAATACCCGCCCTGTGTTCAGTGGGATCATTCACTCGCCTGGGTCAATCGCACCTTAAAGCGCGTCAGTGCCGTACAAAGACAGACCCCTGTAACCACCTGGGTCACAGAAAAGTGCCAAAATTCACTCTATCCTAACTGCAACGTCTAAGACTTGTTTGTACCTAATCTCCTAATTTGCAACGGAGCTGTTGATCCGGTGTTTTGGTGGGAATGAGCTATCGCACAGATTGCGCACCAGGCTTTCACCCAGGGCTGCATCTCCCCCCAGCGATAAAGTGTCCTGGGCGAAAGACTTTTTGCTACCGCTAGCTTTCACGGCGTTCGCTTTTAGGGCAAAGACCCTGAACTGTATCAATTTCTGTAAGATATGATGAAGCTTAACTAAGTGGACACTCATGAAATCAGTAAATATCCATCAGTTAATATTGGTGGACCGTTACCAATGAGAGAAATAATTACAGGGAAATAAAATGGCCCGTTTCAAAATGGTTCCTTTAAAGGATGTGTTTTTAACTTTGCCTTGCTCTTAAATGCTGCTCTTGGTGCACTTGTAAAAATTATTTCCTTCTGGCTTTTCTATAAATATTTACTATACATTTTTGTGTTACTTAAACTAACCAGATAATTTGAGCTGTGTGATTGCTGTTTATCTTTTGTGTTGCGATACTAAGGCCTCACAGCAAGTATTACCAATGAACCCTTCAGAATATTGTGACTATGGCAGAGGGGCAGAAGACAGTTACATGGGAAAGACCGTGGAAAGAGGGTTGGTGTTCTTTCAAAGATCCTTAACGTTACACTAATTCCTGAAGTGCAAAGAAGGAAACTCCCCATGAGGCGCCACGCCAGCAGCCTGGAAGGGCTCTACCGTCTCTCCTTGGGGTTTCTAATGGTCTGCAGCCCCTTCCTGACAGGTCCTGCTGCAGTACAAGAGGTTATCACAGGGGCAGCCTGCTCCTCTCGCCTTTTCCCATCTGGAAACGAGAAGCGGAGCAACTATTAATAAATACTCGTTAATATATTTGTTTTGGAAGGCACCAGGCATAACCCCTAGTGCTATGTAATAGTCGCTTTATTAGTAATAATTGCAGCAGAGAGTAACTGTCATGACAGGTGGGTTAAAGTGAGGAACAGAGATGTGAACAGGTCAAACAGTGTCTGTGACACAGGTGTAAGGAGCACAGCCTACGATCACTGTTTTTTCACCGTTTTAGTTCAGTCCCAAACACACCAGACTTCAGCTGTCTTGTCTTTTCCCTGATCTCTTAAGCAGTGCCCTGGTCCTAACTCTATGGGATATTCACACAGGAGAGACCAAGATGAGCACAGCAACAGCCGGGCTAGCTGCTGGGCATGGCGATCGTGTTGAAGACCCCTAGTTGTGCCTGTGAGCCAACAGCATCTTACTGTTTGCACAAGGGGCTTGACAGAGATACAGTGAATATTATACCACAGGTATTATAAATGTCATCTGGCGCTATTTAAACAACCAATGTAACGCAACCCCATAGATTTCCAGCACAATCTTTTCCAACTTCTCACTAAAAGACCTGCTGATCAAGTGATCTAAAACAATGTACACACAACATAGGGAAAAAATACTTTAATTTTTTCCTTAAATTTAAAGCAAATATACCAACATCAAAAGCTCTTTCTATTGCCCATGTCCCTTACCAAGATTAATTTTGTTTGAAGAGAAACGTGAGAGCAAGATGGCTGTAACTCAGATGATCATATGGCCTTTGCACTGTCATGGAATTATATAGGTCCTCTGCCACTATCAACGCACCTTCGCTGCATCCAGGTTCAACAAACCTGGTTTCTGTCACTTTCTAAAACTGTGCTGCTAGGGAATTCCTCACTAGACGGGAACTTCACCTCTGCTAAAGTAGTGTTTCTCGAACTATGGGTTGCAAAAGAACATAACGATATTCACATATTCACATTTTTCTAACACATATTCACGTGTTAGAAAAAACAAAGTTCATCAGCAGTAGCTCAGTTTTTGATAGCAGGGGACTGAGAAGTTCCTGCAACTATCTAGGGTGGCCACTAAGCTGCTAACTACCTTGGCTTGCTGGCAGCAAGTCCAGTCTCGCTGGAAAAGTGAGTTTTTGGGCAGCAATTATGGAGTCTTAGTCTCTACTGTCGAAAAAGGGAGGAATTCAAGACAATAGCAGGGAGAGAGGTGAATCAAAAGGAGGTCACGGATTCAGAAAGGATAAATACTGCACTAATGGACATCATGTCATTGCATACAGTAAATTGCTAAAAAGGAAGTACGTATATTGCCCACTAATGGGAAAAGGAACCGCACCACTGGTACCGAGCACTTGATCCCTATGAGATTAAAAAAGCAAACACAAAACTTCTCCTAGTGATGGGCTGGCTGACAGAAAATTTATCAGACTTGATCAATTAACAGCACTTCATTTAGTGACTACCTTTTTGCCATACATTCAGTATCCTTCTACAACTAATAAGCAGGGTATGATCCTCAAAGTCCAAAAGCAGTAGTCCTTCTGAATGAGTTATTAGTGGAAGAATGGGAAGGAACTACACACCCCTCGCCTCAGTTGGAAGAAGTGCTCAGCATGTCTAAAAATCTTGTGGACTCTGATTGTCTCAAAATGTATCATGACCTTGGTACCTGTCATTTATTTTGGCTTGTAAGGAGACAGTTGATGAGCTTGCTCTATTTCCCTCTGCCTTTTTGAAGGGCTTCAGCTATGAAAACAACTTATTGCCAAACAGCCCTTCTATTTTCTTGTGCTTAGACCAGTTTTGTACACTCCCAAGGTCCTTCCCCAACTACAGCTTGGGCAAGATGCTATGCCATTTCTCCTACAGCAAATCTGACAGTAATATATTTTACTTATTTCTACATTTTATTTGACATTCCAGGGCACCTAGGCAAATGGCATACATTCAACTCACCGTATTAAATTAAACTGCTTGCAAAAGATAAAATACCCCTTATTTCTCCAGCTCTCTTAACAAGCTAGCATAATAAATAATACCCTCTGGTCAAAAAAGGTTGGCTAGAAATTTTTGCTTTGTATCATAACGAAGGTCAGAAACCATCTACTAACAGAGGATGACCAGAACATCCATTTTTATCCTCAGGAGGACCATCCAAAAACATACTGTATCTAGTCCTCAAGAATTGCATATTCATGGGTTGTAAACCAAGCTGTGTCCAACTAAACTTGGACACATGGCACAGCGATCCCTTTCCTGGACACCAAGTCTAGCCATTCCCAAATAGCAAAGCATACCTGTTAGCACTGAACAAGCATACTGCATGAACTAGCAAATTAAATGGAATTAAACAAAATCCAACAGACTTCTATGAAAAGAAAATGAAGTGTTCTGGTTTTAGAAATATTCTGGGTGTGACTTTGGTCTTTTCCCACCCCCAAAAAAAAAAAAAGCGCTTTATAAAAACAACATCAACGATCCTACAGATTTTTATGAAAAATGAGGCCCTGTCAGTCTTTCCCATGGCCATTTCTTACTGTCCTATATGATTTTGCAGCCCCTCAATATTAATGGTTGAACATTTCATAAAAAGGTTTACATTATTTGTCTACATACTGTAGGACTTTCAGTCATGGCTAATAGCAACCTAAGTCTTCTCCAGCTGCCCAAACATAGTTAAAATAATCAGGAATCAGGCAAGGGCAGAGAAGACAATTTGGGCCTGATATTTATCCACACATTGTCAATTAATCACAGACCTATCTGTAAACAGTGGTTGTGGGCCCAGGTACTTACTCCTGATCAAAGCAGTATGAAGTGGCCACTTCATATAGGTTAAGGTAAGGTATTTCTGCTCAGTTTTGTGTGTGTCTCAGTAACGGTATCGAAGCTGGTCTTACTGTGTTTTGTAAAGGGACCCAGCTAGCTGCAAGAGTATAAAGTGAAACAGAAGAGAAGGTTCAAGCAGATTAATTCAAACTTCACTGTTACTCTTATCAAATAAACTAAACACGGGGAGAACACTCTTAATTGACACAACCTAGCTAAGATTTTTTTCCCCTTTTGAACCTTAAGAGCTTATATGTCGCTTACATACCATGCAGCTGAAGAATATGACCCATACTGCACTATTGTTGCACATCTGTGTGCAACTAGTGACCTCTGAAATTTCAGAGCATGACCTTCATAGATGGGAAAAATGCTTTATTTTAATTAAATGTGGAAAACGAGACACACGTGGAGCCCCCACAGATGGCAAGTGAACCTGTCAGCATCCACCTGCTTTTTACTAGTTGTTAGTTTAAGGCAGCCGTTAATACTCTCTAGCTTCATGTTACTTTCCATCTCATATGGGTAAGGAATAAATGCACCCGCAGCTAGGTGACATATCATCTATTTTATATGGAGTCTGTTCTACATAACAATATTTTTTCTTTGGAAAAATAATTACTAGCTCTCTATTCCTAAAGCTTCAGTTCTATTTAAGCAAGCAGACAGAGTAATCGCAAAGTCCAACCCATAAATACAGAATATCACCCACAGAAATACTCTGATAAATACAACCTGATTAAAACCAACTGCACTGTGCACTAGAATGTAGCCAAATAATTTTTACAAAGACAGGCCTGACCCCAAATTTTTGGAGGACTGAGCGAACGGAGTTGGGTACCACAGAGCTGGAACAGTCCCCATCCCAGGGCTGTGAAGCTTAGCCTCTACCTCCAGCACATCCACACCTCCGCTCCAAACTGAACTAGAAGTTTGGTGTTAACCCACTTAAATCCAGATGTCCTTGTATTCTGGCTGCTTTCCTTTCGGTTCCCATTAGACGCCCCTATGCACACAGTGCTAGCTCATCTTATACCCCGATGTCATGAAATACAGATTTGCTGCACTGTTAGAACAGAACAGTGGTGAAGATGATTTGAATGGTTGCTTTAAATCTTAAAAGCATGAGGCCTGGTTGTTCCAATAGCATTCTATACCATAAGTATAATGACCATTAAAACTAAGAGTTAATAACCAAAACCACAATTTGCAACCTCTGATAAACATTAGAGGCCAATTAAATGGATCTTTTCAATGAAATAAGTTTAATAAATGAAGTAAGTTAATTAATGGTGTATTTTAGGTTTAAAAAGTGCATACTAGTAGCAGCATGTCATTATTACCCCGTGAATTTGTCTTCTAGAAATACAGGATTTGATGTGTGTTGGGAAATTATACTAATCTGAGTCCTGTTTTTCCCCTCTCCCAAATTAACTAGGGAGAAAAAGGGAAAGGGAAAACTTAGAGTTAATTAAAGCTATATTAATTAATTCTCATCCTGACATGATGGATCTTTAGAGACCAGTGACCAAGCAATTGGGTCTTCTTGTTTGAAATACATTAACAATGAAACTGTGGCAAAAGTACTAGTATTAGTAAACAGAATAGAAATCTAGATAGCTGTAGTAGAAAAAAGTATTAAAATTTGAACATCTAATATATATATTCCTCTGGTTATAAGATTTCGGTCACAAATGAGGATACTGCATTCCAAATTGTGCAGTATCTATCTGCCTTGCCTGATCTTATACTATCATCAGTAGGAGTTCTGACTGCAGGACTTTGTCATATATTTATGGTGTCCTACAGAAGAAATTCATATCAAATTACCTAATAATGGTTTACTGTAATACTAATTTATAGCTGAATTTTCATCATTGGGAATTTTTAAACAAATGGATTACATTGAATCATCTTCCACATCTGCCTCATTTTAATGTGAAATATAAAAATCTTGGAAAACTTTTTTGGGGACTTAAAACTGGTAATACGTTTGACCCTTTCAGTGACTTGGGCATTATTTCTAGAGAGCAAAAATAACACATAATTTGTGTGACAGGAGAACAAAACATTTTCAAAAAAAATAACAGAGGTAGGCATTTATGAATTTATTCTGGACAATTTACTATTCACCTCTAAAAATGTTCATTAATAAAGAATGAAGCATATTACTAATACATCAATTCAGTTTTCCATATTGGGCTTACACTATGGCTTACAGAGCTCACTTTTTAATTAAGGAAATATTTAATAACATAATCATATTTAAGCTTATTAATACGTCTTTAAAAGCACATGATTTCATTGAAGCACATGCAGTTGGCAAATTCACATTTAAGGTAGTATTTCAGTGGAAATTTTAGTCGAAGAAGTTGGACTTTGTTCCTGACATTTATATTTATTTATGTGCTGCCACTACATCGAGCCGACTCCGAGCTCACTCCCACTTCAGATCACACTGTACCTACCTTCCATTTAGTTTGTAAAGTCTAGCTTATTGTACTGTTTGTAGAACTAATATGGCCATAAACAGATGCCCACTGATTTAAAAGTTACGTGGCAATAATTCTTTTCCTTGAAAAAATAACTTTTCTGGTGCTCATCTCTCCATGAATCAGGTATATGCAGTTATTATTTTCCAAGATAAACATTTACATTTACTTAGTACCTGAAAATATAATTTTTTAAATGTAGTTTCAGTTAAGTTTAAGGAGCTGACCAGTCTTTTGAAAAGCTAAGTTCTGTGGTAGAACTCTTATCATGAGTTTTAATGGCATTCTTTGAATTTGAATATATTACCAAAGCAAGAAAGCTGTTTCCCCTCTTAAAAAAATTGCAGCAGACATTTAGAAACATTTTTATTCAAATATGGGGAGGGGGGGGCTTTTGTTCTTTTAAAATCCTTCCCTTACTTCAAGGACTTTAAAACTTCAACTGCATAAAGTTACTTGTGCAAAATTGCTCTGTATCTCCTTCTATCAATAATTTCTTTTGATGTCAAAACAAAATCAATATTATCCTTATTATAAATTTCAAAAACAACAGGGATATCGTGTTTATTACTCTGGAAGCCGTAAAAGGAAAAAAACTCCAAGAATATTAAGTAGAAACTGAAAAGATAGCTTCCAGACACATGATCAATACAGGACTGTTGGCATACATTAATTATTACAATGCTTTTATTTGGATGAAACTTAATGTAGAATATTTATATAGCTCATTGTTCTATTAAATAAGTCTCAGTTAAACTTACAAACAAGTATGATGTAACCCTGTCTGCTCAGTCGGTTTCATGAGATATGAATTATCTATAAATAGAAATCTTTTATCGTAAGAAGATTTATAAATAACCTATACATAATAGGCAAAAATATATCAAACCACATTTAAAGGTTTAGAAACATTTTTGAAGTTTTTAAGGAAGATTTGAAACAGGTTTTTAAAATCTCAGTTTATTTTCATTGCTAACTGCTTAAAAGTCTTAAGAAAAAACAAACCCCCCACTAAGATTCAACAATGCAAATTATTGTTCCTAATAATTGTAACTGTATCTACATCCACATGTTTTGTTAATTATTATGTACAGTATTCAATTTTAAAAAGGGCTGTATTCCAGCTGCACTCAGTTATAAGTAAGGTAATATTATAACTTTCAAAAAGCTTCTTACATAAATTAAGTTTAAAAAACTGTTCAAATAATTTCCTATTAGTAATTTTGAAGTAAAAAAATCTGCTTCAAGAGAAGGAGCATCTGTGAATTATGATCGAATTTACTGACTTTTTTTTTTGCTTCTCTGTAGAAAAGTCAATAGCAATTTTTGCAAAAGAGGAAAAAACATAACTTTTAAATAGAAATACATTCAGTAAGGATGAGTAATGGTTCTAATATTTTAGTCTTTAAGTCATGTGAATTAGTATGAACTGTAGGAATCCACAGGATAGTAACGAACCCCAAACTGACTTCTGTTTATTGTTTGCCCTTGTCAAAGTATTTTCTCTTTGTACAAATTGTAAGTTTTAATACTACAAATTACCCCTCTTTGAAGGTTGTCTCTGCCTGCTATTTAAACAATTTATTTACTAAACTAAACTTACTACAAATTTAAACTCACAAACACAAATAAGATTTTTTTTTAATGTCTGAAAGACCAAATTTCTCTATTTTATTAAAAGAAGTTCTTTCTTGATCCAAAGATCTCTCTGCTTTATTTTATACTGCTAACATTAAAATGTCAGTACTTAAGTAACTAAGTTTTTTAGATTCAGAAGCTAGATTTAATTGTTCTAATTGCCAAAACATGTTTCTGCCTTTATTCTGCAAGGGCAAGGCTTTATTTGTTTCGGATCCTATATATGTTAAATGGAGAACGTAAAACATCTAAGTACTACAAACCACTGAAAAACAGTAGATAAATAAGATTTAATTCTTTTTATCAAACTATCAGCTGATAGGCTAATAATAGCAACCACCTAAAAGCTTTTTTTATGGTACTTGCTACTCCTGTTTTCTTAGATTTTAATCTAAAATTTTTGTGATTTTAAAGAAACAATGAAGTTTTATTCTTTAGCAAAATACTGAAGAGTTAATAAATCATATTTTAAGAGCTGACATGAAATTCATCTCCCTTTGAAACTACAGGGAATTTTACCACTAATTTCAGGAGAGCAGGACCAGTCCACAGGAATTTAAAATCTAATTGTCTCCTAACTTTTACCATATGAATTTGATAACAATTAGGTATGTTTACTCTTTAGACATATTTGGTAATTTAAATCTTTTTTATTACTGTTAGGAAATAAGTCCAGCAAAAGGAAAAAATACTTAGCTGATATTTTGGCTAAAGTATACAATATTCCCATTTCAGCTTTTTCCTCTGTATATTAAGGTACAAAACACCTCACCCTTACTCTAAATAGATTTCACAAGTACTTATATTTATAACTATATTAGATAACTGAGCTTACTTTGTTTTACGTTTAGCTGGAGACTACGTAGTACTTTGGCTATTATAAGTCTGACTTCCCAGAATATAATAAAAGAAAATACCTTCCCTGAAAATGATTTTCAACCAGATGCCATTTAGTATAAATATTCACTTAAAAAAAAAAAGCTGCCCACTGAAATTATCTGGCTGATGGCTATACTCCTGTAGTGTTTTCCCTAAATTTTGATCTAATTTTTAATTTCCTTCAAGTCTGAATTCTAGATAATTAAGAGAACCTGTCTCTGTATGTCAATCTTTTGCAATATGTAATATATATATAAACAAAAGCTATATAAAGCTCAACCCCCCTTTTTGTTTTTGCCAGACAAAAGTAATTTCAGGCAGTATATTTAAAGGCAGTAGATATTTTTCCTAAGTTAGCTATGGAGGTCAAAAGACCTGAATGAAATTTCTCTTAATATCAAAAATATGTTTTTTATGATTATGTGAAAATAATGTTTGTGGTAGACAGTATGTTATCAAAGCAGCTTTGAAAGCTTATATAGTTACCTTTTGTGAATGTTCTGGCTACTTCTGGTTCTCCCTCATCTGGAATAAAAAGCTGGTTTCCAAGTTAAATTTGCGAATTATTGTTACAAATCCAATCACCAATTTCTTTCCTTTAAGAACCCTAGTACTTTGCAACATTTTGTTTATTTAGTTAAAGGTTCAAGCTGCTTGTCCTGGAGATTTTAATTTTGGAATAACTGATTATAGCAGATCTCAAACATCCGAGAAAAGAAACCCAAACAAAACTACAGCTAAAGGCCTTCTTCGATTACTTGTTTTTTAATTAATTTTAAATATTTAGTGTTGTTTGATGTATATTGCATTTGTAAAAATGCAGTTAAAAGTTTTAGCTTTTACTTTGATTTACTGCTTTCAAAACTTAGCTCTAAAAGCCAGGTACTATGAGAGGAAGCACTGCAGCATTATCAGCTGGAGGTTCTGAGGGGGCCCTATTATGCTAACCTGCACTCCTAGGAATAATCCTGATCCACAGAAATGTTCCTATTGAGTTCCTTGAGATTATTTGCATGAATATGCATGAATATTCACTAGAGGTTGTAGGATTTAGCCTCCAAATAGCCAGCAGAGATTCCTTACTTCTTCAGTAAAGAGCAGAAAGCATCTTTCGTTCTGATGTTTACAGAAGCTACTTTAACATGACAAAGTTATTTTTGCAATCATTGTTCAGATTGAGCCCCCAGGATTTATAAACTCCTTCAGTAAGCAGTGCAGTTTAGCCCCATTATAAAAATGACTCTGAACCCAGGAGGGAAAGTCTGGTGCAGAGACAGAGCAGGATGCTCACGAGCCCCCAGCCCTGCGTGGTCCCAGGCACACCAGACCCCTGCAAGCTCAAGACCGGGGCACTAAGCAAAAGCAGGGCTGAAAGTCGGCTTCCAATCCAGAAACCTGCAGGTCTCAGACAGAGAGGGCAACGGGAAGGCACGGAAGGCTAGTCAGGATCGGGCCTTCGTAGTGCACGCTCTTGCTAGTATATAGTCATGGAAAATTAGTAGTTCCGTCTATTTTACCTGTGATCTTGATGTCTCTGGTCTATAAGCTGTTAAGCCCATAGGCTCACCCTCTTGCCCCCGCCAAAAAGCAGCAAACTGGCAAGAAATTTTCCTGGAATATACAGAAGGTGTTGAACTGGGAGGGAAGAGGTAGAATTGCTGAAAACTCCTTTACTTTCTCAAAAAAAAAAAGAGGAATTAAATCAGGGAGGTCCGGTAAAGACTAACCAAACCAAGCAGCAAAACCTTCCACTGCTGGTTCTTCAGATTGCTGGAATTGAAGTAAGTCTCTGAGAAGGTGCTGGGCAAGGAAGGGTTAACAAGGTTTTTGTTATGGAGAGACACTGATGGCTCTATTTGAGGTGACAAAGATAGTTATGGGACTGATCCAAGGAAATCAGGAGCACTTTGGGCAGAGCAAGAGCTTGAAACGACACAAGGTGTAGGAGACTACACCTTGTGTCGTTTTGTAAAGCTGTTGCCAAAAATAAAGCTTTGGTAACATTTCTGTTCAGAATTACCCTTCTTTGAGCCAAAAACTGTCTCACTAAATTAAAAGAGGACATCTAAAGTTTCAGGCTAGATGTGTAACGAACTTTTATTTAAACGAGATGTGAAAGTTATTTAAAATGTAATTTGTAGGTTGTCCTACTTTTAACTTCTAAAAAATAAAAAAATTGCTTTACTAGTCAATAGAAATTAGTGCTATTCAGGTAATTTTGAATATTTTTGTAATTGCAAACAAAGCAATTTCAAGTTCTGAGCCCATTAATCATTAATAAAAACAATTATTTAAGCTAGAAAAGGTGCTTTTATACATGGAAGGTAACTATTACAAGGTATGAAAAGAGTTAGTCACGCTTTAAAAGAGTACCTGCTTCAGAGGTATTATGACCGAAAGAGTTGCTGATTTTACCCTTTATTAGCTCTTTCATGGTAGATCAGGATATATTAGTGCTTCCCTAGATAAACTTATTAGTGCTTCCCTAGATAAACTATCCTCCCTTTTAAAAATCCCCACTTCCAAAGGGTTAACCAAACACCTTAATCCCAGATTTTACTTTTTAAAAGGTCTGTCACTTAACTGGAATCTAATGGTCACAGTTTGGTCTGTTGCCAGTTGCAGGACTCTTCCACAGAGCTCTTCCACTGACTGCACAGCCTCAGGAATGTCGTCTTTGCTGTGCTCTTGCATCCGCAGTTGCAAAAAAGCCTACCATGAAAGCAGCCAGCCCAGAGGACCAGACGGGTAAGAGAGGAGTAAGAACTACCTTCTGAAAAGTTAAAACATTCTGCATGAAGCAGCAAATATCCTTTTCATTACACTTTTTCCACTAAAGTCAACAGCTGCTAACTAGTTTTTAAAAAACACAACTAGACCCCCAATGCATGCCTTCCGCACTGTCCTCTTGGGGTCTGATCATAAAAGCCTCTTGGGGTCTGATCTGCTGAAACCCACCAAGGTCAGCAACTGTTCGTGATTAGCCCCCAGCAGTGTTAACTCTTTGCTGCAGGTTTATGTCTCTTCTAGAAAGTGACTGCAAAAAACTACCCATTCCTAGTACAGTGCATTCAGTTCCTTACATATAAACACAGTATGTTAAACTAGAGTTACATGGTACCCAGCCCTGACTCGTGGCAGAAAACTTCCAAACATTTGAAGAGCAAAGATCTCCATATTTTACTGACAAACTAAAGCCAAAGTTACTGATGTGAACACCTGCAGCTGCAATGATTTTAGTAGTTTCTCTCATGCATGCTGGTAAGGATTCAGGTCCATTGCATGTGCTTTTATCGCTCTAATGCTGCCAAACTACCCGGTACGAGATACAGACAGCGGGACTTCAGCCTGCCTGGTAAAGCATCGTGACCTCTTACGACTGGAGCACAGAGAGCTGCAATAAACATTATGAGAGGCAGTGAGATGTACCTTGATTTTCAGATCTTGGGGGCTGAAAATGTGGATAATAACCTCTTTAAAAAGTTACCACCTAACTCTCTGAAATCACTCTCTGTGCTGAGGGCAAACATGCCACCTTACACAGAGCCCCAGCCCAACCTGCAGTATGCCGTCTGTCTGTCCGCAGTCTGCTGAAGAATCAGATTTTTCCCAGTTAGAATGAACTAGAGATGTATGAAAAATCTTGTACAGTCATTTTTTTGACCATTACTCCATTTAGAAATCTTTTTCTTAAACTTAGCTCAAATAGCTTTCTTCATACACATTCTTTCCTTCAAAAAAGCAAAAAGTGTTTTGCATGTAAATTACAATATATTTTCATTTTTTTTAATATTAGCAAAGAGAAGGTTTTTTACTAACACAATTTTTTCATATTATTTACTGTTTAGCCTGATCTTGATGTTAGTGTTTAAAGAAATGCTTAGCTGCTGAATTACATATAAGTTAGGTATTTATTTACAAAAGCTGTGTCACACAACCTGCACTTTTCCCCTTTCTAGCAGAATTCTGCCAGAGCCAGCCCCGCTGAACCCACCCAAAACTCCACTAACTTCTCTGGTTGGAGTTGTACCGTCCTTTGCATCTGTTTGTAATCGGGGTGTGGGGGAACCTTGTCATTAAAGTTATACAGAGAAGACCTGCTTACCTTTACGTCAGTCCCCACTGATGAAACTGTCTCCCTATCCAGTACCTGGCTTCCTCTCTCATGGCAAAACAGAACCTAGCTTTTAAAATGGATTTGACAGGTGTTTTTATATTGCTTTTTTCAAAAGCAATGTTAAGGTAAATGTTTTAGTTAAGGTGTATGTTTTAAACAGCTTCCTCACCTTTGTTACCAATAGCACACTGAACTACTGAAGACAGCAATTTTTACAAGTTCACTCGCATTTCACAGCCTGTAGTATCTGTTGGTCAGTGCACCTTGGTCATGTTGAACGGTGAAGCTGGACTGGCCAGCTTGCTCCTCCACCCCCTCGAGTTCCCAGGCTCTACGCAGCCCAGGACAGCAAGCACTGAGCGGCCAAAATGGCCTCGTGATACTATTTTTTAAAAGTCATGCCAACATTTCTAACTAATCTTCACTACAAATCTAAGAAACAAGTCAGTTTTAAGCTAGATGGTCAGATCCATTTTTAAACATTTTGTTGTTGTTTATCATGAACTGTTTCACTCTGTTCTTAAGCAAACGCCCCTCGCGATACTAACAACGGCATGCTAGGACTACAATGTGATGTGGCCCTATGGATTTTAATGCGCGTATTGCAAACACTGCAAACCAGGCTTGTCAGTTCAAAAAGAAAAAATGTTCTTCTTTGACAGAAACGATGTCAAATGAGCTAAACACCAAAATACTGTCCAGTTTGAAAGAACCCCCCATTACCTACTGCAGCAGGGAGATACATGTTGAGGCCATGTTACTCTAACCAGGATAAAAGGGATGCAATGAGGAAGGCATTCCTTCCTCTCTTCTGTCAGTTTAAGTCTTGAATGACTCCAGTGAAGTGACTAAGGTTACTCAGACTTTATATCCCTGTAACTGAGGGTCGCTTACCAATACATCTTCTGGATAGTTTAATTGACAGACATGTCTTCTACTACTCGGTTCAAAGTTTCTGTACCTGTGCTGTAGCCAAAAATATATTAATTGGGAACAAAACACCTCCAAATTGGTCAAAGTCCTTCTGTCCCAGAAAGCAATGAATACATATATCAATGATTCATCATGTCCTTCCACAGTGTGTTGATAATTACCTCCTTCACACCTCCCCAAATAGATAGAGTGGAACTTAGAGTGGATGGGATCTCCTACGTTGATGAGTAAAGCCCTCATATTTTGGACAACCTTGTTATATAATTCCTTTCATTAATTAATCAAAATCTATAACTAATTTGCTTGCCTGTTTCCACTGCTCCTATAAGAAAGCTATTCCAGAACCCTACACCCATGCTGGGTAAAGCCCTTCCCTAATTTTGAGCTTGTATTTTAGGGTCACAAATTGGAAGTACAAATTAGGACAAATCAATAAAATCTCCAAAACAAAGCAGTGCTCATCTGTCTCAGGACATTATTAATGGGCGACTAAGTAGAATTACGTCATGAAGAATGACTACAGAAATGCCCCTTGCTCCAGCATATATTTCCTACTTTGATGTTTTCCAAGCCACATTGGCGTCATCTGCCTGGAGTCCTGCCTAGATCGACGCATGCAGTTTCTGCTGTCGTCAGTGAGAATTCCCATCGTGTAGCAGGGCCTCTATACAGTCCTTTAGTTTAAAAATGCTGCCAGTATGGCACAATCAGTATATCACTGGAAGGATGAGTGCACTTCTTCTTGCCTGGTATGTGTTGTAATTCTCTTACTCTAGAACTGTGATGTTTGGGGATGGGATTCAAGGTGGGAAGAAACCCCAAACATCTATACTGGATGTTGCCACTGCAGAGTTAATCTCAGAAGAGCAGAAGAAAATCTAGTATTGAACAAACTGAACAAATGTATAAGGGTGCTCCAAAATGACAGGTATCATGGAAACTTTCTCCAAATTGTAGCTATCTATCACATAGTCAGTAATGCTCTGTTGTTATCAAATTCCTTAGATAAATCCAGTCCTCAAAGTGGAAATTCAAATGTATTGGTATGAACACCAGGATGAAAAAAGGGGAGAAAAAAATCCTGGTGTGGCCTTTCACTATATTGTTTTCTGCACACAGAAAAGTAGTACAGCTCTTTGAAGTGCTGATGGGAAACGTATTAGCCTTGATCCATTTCAATCATTAGATAAATTCACCTATCTCTTGCCATATCCACCAGAATATACAAACCTTTCTGACATACATCAATGACATCAGTGACTAGGAACAAGTCATACCACTCAGAAATCAGATATTTAATGGCCACTAATGCCATCATAATAATTACAAAATAATGTAATGATGAGCTAGAGTAAACAAAATATATGAACAAAAATGGCAAGGAAAAATGCAATTAGAGTCTTGGGCTTGATCCAACTCCCTTTTGCTTCAGTGGGACTTCTGATAGACTATTACCCCTTTGTAATTAGAGATTTAGGCTTAATCCAGCTCCCATTTGCTTCAGGGGAATTGGGATAGGCCCCTCTGCCCTAATTTTCTGCTGGTTTACCCCTTGTATACTCAGTTCTGCATAAGCGAAGTGGACCTGTTTCACCAGGCTGGTCTCTTGTGTTGTATTAGGGAATCATGTTTGAGGACTCAGATAAAAAAACTAAGCGCAAAACAGAGTGTCTACACCTGTTTCGCACTCACTTCGCAAGGGCCTGAATTATTAGGTGAGGCAGTGAAAAACAAGGTCTTTATTTTCATTCAAGACTGGAGACGGAAATACTTTTTTTTTTCCTGTTGCCATAAAAAGAAAAAAAATTCTTGGTTCTTTAGCAAACGGTATGAAATGCTCCCAAGGAGAGGTTCAGGAAGGTTGCTTCACTTAACAAAGCAAGTAGACAGAACAACTGATGGATACAGTCCTTTGCTTTGGCTCACCAGACAGCTACAAATAGCTTGTAAGAAAACATTTACTAGGGATGCAATTTCCAAACCTGGGATCAGAAATCTAAAGATTTGTATTTCTAAGCATGAGGCAAAAATTAAAAAAAAACTATCAAAACCAGTCTTGGCCACATTCTGCATTCCCTTAAAAAACAAAGGTCACATCTCTCACAGTGTTGTCATTCTGATTTTTTCTGGTGGATGAAAGAAAATAGAGTCAGTTTTGTTCAAGAATATGGACATTATTGACTTGATAAATTAAAGTATCTTTAACGTTAGCAATTATTACTGACCCTGATGTTGTCATGAGCACTCAGTGGTCAGCATTTGGTACACTGAGAATGTTAAATGTTCTGAGAAAGTTAAATGTCTGCAAACTAGCACAAACACACTTCCCTTTCACGCTCACTACTGCCCAGAGATATACTGGCTCTCCAGATCATGCAAAAACAGGTTAACTGTGTGTACACGAGTGAATGCAGGCATATATTATGCACAAGCACAGGTCCTGACTAGCACATGTAGTGTGAACTCAAGTACGTCCATCCTTTCGTTACAGCACTGACAGACAGCTAAATGGATACACGTATGCCTTATACTGACTTGTAAGAACCTTTGAAATGGATTGTATGTATGTCCAGACAGACACCCATAAAAATAAATACAAAAATACGTAATCAACTATGTGACATAAACGCATACGAATATTAAAACAGCTAAGCGCACATGCACAGACACACACGGAGAGAACACGTGCACAGTTACACTCAGACAGCATACACATTATGTAGGCATTTACAACCTGTCTACACATTCCAAATCAGTCTGGAATTTCATTTGAGCTTGAACCATCTTTTCTCTTCCTATTTTTCTTTTCTTGCATAGAGAGAATGTGTACACATGTTTCAAAGACACCAATTACAATAAATGCAGGCACACTTCAGTCTGTACATACCACCACTTACATACATTCCAGAGAGAAGTCCCTATTTTTCAGAAAAAAAATCAGCTATTTTTCCCCATCAAGCTCTTTCTCTGTATAAGCTGCTTCTGTCCTTCAGCACTAAGTGGGATGAGAGAAACAGAAGTATCAGCTATTAAATAATAACTGCTTGGATTACATTTATAAAGGTCTTTTACTCCCACTTTACTCCACTTCTTCAAGTTTTATTCCCAAGTATGGCTTTCCACCGGCAGCCTTGTCGTGAATGATCTGACTTGAAAATCAAAGCATGGGGGAGCAGAAATAATGATTCCCTTGGTTAGTATAGACAAATTTGAGCTAAAGGAACTGTGCTGATGCCTTTCCTGTTGTTACTGATATGGTGCCATACATACATATAACTCAAAATAGGCAAAAATATAAAAAAAATCTGTTGCTGAGAAGCTAATGTTCTAAATTAGACTAATCCAAAACATACCTTCGGGGGCATGAGGAAAAGGGAAATATAGAGTGGGGATGCTTGGGCAGTACAAGGGTGCAGAAGAAATCTGTCTTGAGGAATCTGCAGACAAAGACAGTACCTGAATAGCAAAATTAGCTGAGAGTTGGTGTAATCATTTTGAGAATAGAGGCATCTTGAGAGTCACTGTGGAGATGGGGAGAATGAAAGGAGAAGAGAAAGCAAGGGAAACACCTTAGAGAAGCTAAGTAAATTATCTAGAAAACAAGAATTATGGTGAAGATGAAGGTTAGCAATGTCCCTTCTCCTCACACTGGTAGGAAGGTCAAGGTAGTCAGCATATTTTTCTCCCCGAGACACTGGAGCATTTATTGAAGGTCTCCTATGAAAAGATTCTGTATTAGAAGACTCTGGTACCACTGGAGTGGTGATGAGCATTGCTGTCCTCCTTGTAATTACTAGCCAACACTAAAACTGCCATGGTGCTATGGGACAACCAAATTTAGTCTCACTATGGTAGGGTTGTACAGTCCCACAACTGGCTGCCTCTAGCCCAGAAGCAATCTGAAGGATAAGTCTGGCCAGAGAAAGAGCTTGGCAGGTGTAGTTACGGCACTCAGTTTTGAGAGTAAGTATTAACTCCTGGGTCACCATGCATTACTGGTAAAGCCGTATCATATAATTGTTTGATGTTTTCTCATTTGTTAAATGGGGAAAAAAGCCTTAGTTTTTTGTTGGAGTTTTCTCACCTTCTTTTTTTTCATTTAAATGGGATTATTACTCAATTAGTCTTGGTAAAATGTTTGGGGATCTCCAAGCTGACAGCACTATATAAATAACAAGAACCAGGCAGTAGGTGCTGTAGTGCTTAAAAAATAAATCCATACACACATTTCTCTAACTCACAGTTTATACCAGATAGTCTGTGTACGGGTTGGTACTTTGAACTGTAAGTCAATATCATTAGTCAATATAGATGTATACTGTCCTCTCACAGATATGTAAGTCAAGTTTCTTCTAGTTCCCTTTACCATCAGTTATTAAAACGTGGTGCTTAAAGGAAATTACTTGTGAAAACAGACAGGTTTTAAGGATGCCAAAGACAAATCATAAATCAAGACTTTAATTGTATGTATGTCTATTAAAAAATATATATACATATGTAAATAAAAATAAAAACTTAATGGATCATACTGACTGTCAATGAACAATGTTGGTGGTGGATTTTTTAATTTTTAATATAGTTTTTAAATATTAGTCTTTTCCAGCAGGATGCACTGGTGAGATGTACTGTCTGATATGCCCTTGGCCAGAATTATCCTTACACACATTGTGCAGTTCACACACATTATGCAGTGTGCTATAAGCTGATTATTTTCTTGGCTGCAGCCCACCCTCTAAGCCTGAGCACTTCAGTGTGGAAGGAATTCCTGTACATATGTCATTTGTAAAGCACTGTGAGATCCTTTGGGTTGAATATGCACTGTTAGCTGTACACAAAAGGAGAAATAAATAATAGATGTGCTATATTTTTGTGGCATTCCATTGGTTAAAAAGTGCTAGTCTCAGAGATGGATGTTAGGCTTCTTGAGCTGTAAAATAATTGCACACATTTATGTGTGTGGTAGCACATGCTCCAACTCTTCCATAGCATAAGTTTTGCTGTTTGAACTCCCCCACAAAATTTTCAGGTAAGATTATAAAGAAGATATATGGTGGAATGGACTGTAAAGCATAATTCTCACAGTGCTTGGTTTGGGGATTCTTTGAGATCATCTGGAGAAAATGGGGAGAAGTCTGTTGCAGGATATTGTTCTCGGGAAGGGTTCAACACAATCCTGCTGA
>NW_010544896.1:25333-47629 GCF_000687285.1 Phaethon lepturus
AAAGAGCTTTTCAGTCTTGGTCATGGCATTTAAAAAACAGACTTGAACTAAGGAAGTCAAGGAATCACATTTCTATTAAAACTGAAATCTTTCTAAGGTCCCTAAATTGTAGTTATGTATTTTTGATGCTTCTTGAAGATACGTACATGCTCCTAATTTCAATCTTATTATCTTAGCAGTTAGGAAATTTGCATCAACATCTTCCTGTCTGGGTAATTTAATTCCCCTTTTTAAAATAAATTCAAATTAGCAACAATAAAAGAAAATACAAAAACACCGTTGAACTCAGGTAGTTACAATAAACAACCTCCCCAAACCAATCAGATATTGTGCAAAGTTATCGTTTTGTTGAGGACAGAAATCCTGAGAAAGAGGGACAGTCCCTGTTCTCACAAAAACCTATGCCGTAATTCCCATTGACTGAAAGAAGAATGGGCCCAGAGCGAGAGGGACACCTGACAACAGGGCTAGGTGTACTAATGCGTGCCATGCGGGGAGAAGGGCTGGGACAAGAGGTTGGGTCTTTCAGGCCAGCAACATCAACGTTACCAGAGCTGCTGGGAATGTTTAATTCAGTCTCACCACTGAACGCTCGAAAAAACCAACCCAGAAGTTGAATCGTTACAGGCTTAAAAGCACATGGCTGCCTCAAAACACAGATTCCTTAGCAATTTCAGTAATAATTTGGTGTAATAAATTTTGTCACTTTTCAGTCTCTCTGGCTTTCGGGTCATCATCTGTGTTCTGCATTGCAGTACAGGTCACTAATCTACAATGAACAAGATTAATTTTCTAGGACTTGTTAGTTTTCATTTTTTAATTACTGTGTGCTAGAAAAGCCCTGTTTTGGTTTTAGATAGCAAATAATTCAGAGGAAAGCTAAAAATATAAACAAAAGCATTGTCTATTTCA
Organism: Phaethon lepturus; assembly: GCF_000687285.1. NCBI lineage: Eukaryota > Metazoa > Chordata > Aves > Phaethontiformes > Phaethontidae > Phaethon > Phaethon lepturus. The sequence continues at coordinate 26,246 of NW_010544896.1, forward strand.
GGAAAAAGTTCAGTGAAATATCTCTACCCATCTTCAGTTGTTTTATTTCTAAACAAAATCCAAAACTAGAAACAACTTCACTCTTTTGCCCCTTTTAGCTATTATTTCCATGGCAAGACAGATGCAACTGGCAGACAAACAAATTATTTGTGAGGTAGCTATTGCAGAATGTGTTTTTTGCTGTATTTTCATTTAACTGGCCTCGAATGCTAAGGGTTTCAAAATTCTCCATACTTTTTAACTGTATAAAATATAAAACCAAAATTTGTTAACATAATAAATGGCTTTTGGAATATTTTGATAGATGGTCAGACAACACAAAGTCATTTTAATGCTGATGTACCATCATATTATAATGGAAGTACATTGGTTTGACTATGCTATGGTAGTCATTGCAAACTTGAGAAACAGAAGAAATTTTAGTAAAGTATGAAATTGTTTGAGTAATATGAGTGTTTTAGGAACTGGAGTTTAATTAGAAAATTGTAAAAAATAAACAATTGTCTCACCAAACTATATTAAAAAAAAAAAAACAAACAGAAATGGTATATATGAAGGGCTCCACGTCTATACATGATTGGACCTGTTGTCTAGTCACTACTGAGCTGGGGCTGAAATGGTACCAATAACCTTTAAAAAAAGAAATAGGAAGTAGCTATGCCAGCTAAGCTACCAATCTGAAATCAGGGCAGGCACATCTGGACCACAAGTTGTGAGCACTATTCATGTATCCTGCATGAAATGAGTCTGTCAGTCTCGATTCATGTCCCATGTCCACATCACAAAAATATACCCTTAAAAATGACCTCCCTTGTTCAGAGTTTCAGCAAAGACATAAAAGGAAGAAGGAGCCACAGAAAATCAACCTCCTTTGAACCTCTAAAGCATGCCACAGAGGAGCAGTGGGGGAGAACTGATACTCCTGATGGCCCGTGAGAAGGGAACGACGCAGGAATGGGCCTTCATAAATGTTATAGCTGCAGCAGATCACCGATCATGAGCTATAAACTGTTCTGGATCTATCTCCACGTCTTATGTGGTCAGTAGAGGTGTTTAAACTAATGACTGCCAACACCTACTTTTTCAAATACATACCAGGATCCCTAGTGCACATGCATAAGAGCCTTTAGAAGTGAATTTTGTTTCACAGCTCAAATCGCAATCCATTTTTTTTAATATAACCAAGTATAAGAATTTGGAACTTTGTTTAAGAAAACCGGCCAGTTGCAAATTTCAGATTAGGACCAAGACTCCCATATAGGTTTGGGTCAAATTGTGGCACAGCTCTGGGGTTACATTTCTGCTGTTCAGGGAACTGGTGGGGTCTGTACATCTAGACAGACCTCTTCCTATAAGGTTTATCAGAAGTTCAGGAGGTTAAATATTTGTAAGTGGAGTGATATGTTTTGCATTGTTAGCTGGCAAGATACTTCCCGCAATGCATTTACAAGATTTATCTTTTTTTTTTTTTCAAAATGTCAATGAGCAGACATATTTTTCACAAATTATTGAATGAGTAATTGCCAATTGCTGCCCATGAGATTGCTCACAAGCTATTCACTAAAATGACTGCTTTGTGTATTTTAGGAATTCACCACTCATAGATTAGTATTTATAAGGGGTTGTTGGTCACCCAAATCACCTGACATCATTTTTTTACCCTTGGTTGGTAAATTTACAACCCATCAAAGGCTTCCCTAAGAGCTGCACACAGATTTCCAGGCATTCATATGGGTACAGAAATGCATCATTGCATGTGACAGTTTTTCTACAGAATATCACTCTAATGAATGTTTGTGGAAAGTGAAGGAATTGCCTCAATTACCATCAAAACAAACAGTTATATTCAAACAAAAGTTCACAATTTTTTTTCAACCGTCATCAGTCTCTATGTACTAACCTCCATTGACAGAACACATTTCCAGATTTTACAGATGAATAGAACATTTGTTAAAACTACTCTAAAATTCTTAGTTTAGAACAAAATAATTCCAGCACTGTATATGCATGACTCCTCCTATCCACAGAAGCCCCATATATACATCACAGGGTAAGAAACAGCCATGGATATTACTTAATGCCATTTGGAGTGTATTGGACTTTGGTTACATGCACACACCCCCTCCAGGGATTTGTTTGTAAATCCTAAAACATTGCAAACTCAGTGCTACACCTTCTGACCTTCCCATAGGTTTCCCACTGATTTAAGTATATAGTGGCACCCACATTAGTGGAGGATCCTCAGTGAAAATATAGGGCAGCTTTCTGAATAGTTTCCGAACAACAAAAGCCAGTTTGCTTTACGAACTTGTTGAAGTAAGCAGACTAGCTCCCATGAGTTAAGCAAACAGCACTGGGCCCACAGAATGTTTCACCCAACTATCAGTCTAACAGAATGCCCCAGAACAGCAAAAATAACCAAGACATTTTATTTACTTATCCAGCATAGCTCTAAGAATAGATACACCAATTTGAGAATGCAAGCACTACCTTAACAGACTACCATGAATCTACATGGCACTGTATCATCACTAATTTTCCCCCAGACACATCAACATCCGATTAAAATCTTTTCTTTTAACTTATATTTTTACCTGTAGACTTGTAAAGTATTATTAATAAGAAATTTAAAGTCTTCTCAGTTAACCAAATAATCAGCAAAAGGAAACCACTTCTCCCTGGCTAACAATACGCCTCGTGGACCACTGCCGACAAATGGTCTGACTCAGCGCACAGAAGCCCTCTCAACATGCCTGGCCAAATTCAACCAGGACTTACATAAGACTAGAGAGGACATTTCAGAAAGAAGATGTACCTTGGGAGATTATATCAACACAAAGTAATCATGATCTTCTTCTGATGAAAAGTCTACAAGGGATCAAAAGAATCTGAATGCCCAAATCAAGAAAAACCTGTTGACCAAGTGCATCCTTTCAGTGGGATCTGTACTATAGAGTTTCTCTGGTTAGTGGCAGCAAACTATGAGTTACAAAACAATACCTGAGAAGGTATTAAGTGGTTTATTATCTGCCTTCGATACCTTGGGGCTTTAGCAGAGGTTTTTATAATAGACAATGTCCTTTGCAGTGGCATTAGAGTTTCTGGCAACAGTGGCACAGGGACTGTGGAGAAGGTGGCACAGGAATAAAAACAGAAATGCCCTTCTGTCCTTACTGGTCTTTCTCCCAGTGCACATCCTCACTCCTCTACTACATTACAAAAGAAACTGACATTTATTAATTAAATTAAATAATATTTATAGAATCCCTTTCCCTATCTTTGGGGAGTTAGAAATTCAAACACAATCAAATACAATCACAAACAGCAAACTATTAAACAGCTGAAAATAGTAAGCCATTCCACCATTAATCAGAATAAAATCCCAGGTTTGAGAGAGAAGATAAAGGGATTGACAAAGAGAGGGAATTGCAGCCCTTGTGAAAAGGATCAACCCTTCCATCTTGTTGCTGTGGTAAAGGCTCAGTCACCTGCAAGAGTGCTGGCTACACCTCCTCTGAAACATTAAATGGTGCCAGGGACACTACTGCTGGCACCTCTCCTCCACTTTCTAGAAGATCGCTGGCATGGCCGAGACCAGGGCCAAACAGCACTCTCCGAAACAGTTCCTCAGTGTGGGCTAGGAGTTACCACGAGCCAGGGACTGTTCTCAATAGGCATTTTGCATATGGTTGTCCTGTCTTGGAGTTCAAGACAGCTTAATAGTATGAATGCTGGCTATTTTCTGCCAGTTGACCTCAATGCCAGAGAATGGTCCAGGATGCGTTTAATTTACTAGCATGGACACAGCCAGTGATGTGAGTCTTCGAGATACATGGTGCCAGCTCTGAGATCTCAGTGAGCTGCCAGATCCCTTTTCTTTAAGGATTTTAAAGCTATGTGCCCAGGATTTGAGAGGCACGCAGGGAGAAAGGCATGCACTCTGTGGCAACTCTAATCTCTTACATGGCTCTTGAAAATAACTACATTCTAGTAGTTCCTTTCTATGCCGACACGATAACATCAACAAGAACATCAGCACAGCTCCCAGACTACAAATGTTTCATGGCTCCGCACCAGAACAGCCCAAACCGCATGTATGCAACCAGTAAAGAGAGGGATATGGTTCTAGGGAAGCTGGGGACAGGGTGGTGAAAGGGAGTTTCAGAAAATGGGTTTTCCATGCCCTTGTTGGTGTCCAGAAGTACTCCAAGTTTTACAATTTCCCACCACTACTCTTACCAGGCTTCCCACTCCCCAACAAACCCTGGCTGCTTTGAGAAGTGCTTTTGTCCCTAGAAGGCCCAACAAAACTGAGGTGGTTAAAGGGCACTGCTGAGTGACCTCAGGTACTCTGTCTCTGCAGCACTGACAAACCCAGGGAGAGAAGATCTAGAAATGCAGATAGGATCTGGGTGACCTATGTGCCACTGGGATTTACTAATCATAGCTAGGTCAGACAATCCAAGTAGGGAGTTGAAAGACAAAGGAACCACTAATAAACAGTACGTACAGTTAAGATACGATTTCCATCCAACTGAATCACAGAATCACTAAGGTTGGAAAGGACCTTCAAGATCAAGTCCAACCATTAATCCAGCGCCACCATGCCCCCTAAACCATGTCCTGAAGTGCCACATCCAGACATTTTTTGAACACTTCCAGAGATGGCGACTCCACCACCTCCCTGGGCAGCCTGTTCCAATGCCTGACCACTCTCTCGGTGAAGAAATTTTCCCTAATATCCCATCTAAACCTCCCCTGGCGCAACTTGAGGCCATTTCCTCTCGTCCTATCGCTGGTTACTTGGGAGAAGAGACCAACACCCTCGTCGCCACAACCCCCTTTCAGGTAGTTGTAGAGAGCGATAAAGTCTCCCTTCAGCCTCCTCTTCTCCAGACTAAACCACCCCAGTTCCCTCAGCCGCTCCTCATAAGACTTGTGCTCCAGACCCCTCACCAGCTTCGTTGCCCTTCTTTGGACACGCTCCAGCACCTCAGCACCCAGAGTGAAAGTGAAAGACCATCCAGACAGGACAAGAGGAAATATTTTCCAAGGCTGAAATTTCTCTGATTTTACCCAAGAACAGAACTTCTGTAAGAGCAAGTATGGGTGAAAGTGTGGAACATCACAAGCAAGGAACAAGCCTACCCTGGCCACAGGGACAGGAGTCATAACCAAGTACGTTTACAGTTTCTGAATTTCTAAAACAGTTATAATGAAAACAAGAAGTTGGATTTATTCATACATGATAAATACATGTCCAAGTAACTATGCCCATTTATAGGCACCTTAATTTAATGTTTACATGAGATAAATAGAGAGATATGTACTACACTTTATCACTAATTAAGCTGTTTTACACATTCATACCCAGATGAATTCCTGCTCCTTATGGTTGGTACTTTGTAATTGTATTTGCTAGAAGGTGGAGGAGAATGCAACAATCCATGCTGGAAGGGCAAATAAGTCTCAAGTAATCCTGTTGGTCAAAAGAGGAGACATTTGTGCTGCCATACTAAGGGGGGCAAAGAAAGAAGGGTTATACATTAAAAGCTACCAAAAGTATGGTTTTCATGTCCCTGATGGAGAGAAGTTCTTCACATTCTGCAGCTTCGTGCCTGTTTTCACTAACCTCATGTTCCTTTGGTCACAGTCACCCCACCCTTGCAAGAAGTTAAAGGTACCCACATGTGTATAAAAGACCAGAAAGGTAATCAATGTCTGCAGATAAGGAGCCTCTGGTATCCATCTGATCTCCCGCCCAGGGTTAGTTCTGCAGCTACAATACCCTCAAAGGTAGAGAACGTGGTCTGCGGTGAGGAAAGGGAGGGTTTGGCAGCTCGTGACACAGCAGCTGCTCAAACTGACAGCAGAGACTGCTTCTCCATCTGTCACCATCACATCAGTTTGGAGGGGTGGCTGGCCATCACCTTGGTCACAGGATGAATGTGGCTCACATCTGCAAGGGCTAGGCAGCATAAGCACCTCTGTATAATGCAGGTTTAGCCATAATGCACTATACATATTTATGCTAAAGCAAAGATGATAGTGGTTGGGTTAGTCCTAACCAGACTAGAGACTTCCTTAATATTTAACCACTGATGACCCTGCTTTGGGCTTTTATGCAAACAGTGCAGCCCACTGAAATCCGTCTGAGAACATCCCTTGTCCCTGTGATGCTGGTAACTTTTTTCAAGGTGGGCAAGACTTCACAGTGACATCAAAGTGGTTATGGGAGATATTCTCAACAATAAGCAGGGGACCAGGAAGGAAACCTGCAAGCCAAAGCACCAAGTACAACTACCGAATCAAGCAGAGAATGACTAGGGAATGAGCTAAGGCCTGACAAAGATGGCAACCACACAAACTCCACAGCAGACACCACAGTGTCATTCAGAACAGAGCTTAGCACGCAGCAAGTATGACTTCCATTACCTAGCATCCAAGAACACATCTGATCTAATGCATAAAAAAAGTCTGTGCTAGCAGTTTTAAAAAGGAGCTGCAAAGGAAAAACAATGAGCTCATGCCTTCTGACCTTGCTTGTTTTTATCTTGGTTTCCTATGGCAACAAGGTTTGTGATCATGCTGTGTGTGTGCATGTGTATGTGTGTGTACGTGTGCGTGTAACAGAGAGAAAGTGACCATCGGGGTGTTCAGTAACTGTTGAATGCACTGCCAGTTTGGAGTCAGACCTGGCACTCGGATGCAGGTCTCAATGATAATTAAGTTTCCTACAAGTTTTGTGGAAGCACGTGCCCACCAAGTCTAGAGAGACCTGTGAGTTTCCCAGGTTGGAGGGAAAGGCTGCACTGTGAGTACATGCCTTACTAAGCACCAGAGAGCCCACAGAGGAGAGGGCCATTACGGATGTCCCAACTGCAGAAGCATCCATCAAAACTTGCAGCAAAGCATGAAACAACCCTAGGAAATCAGCTTTGTCAGTTCTGGTGCTACAGTATGTATGTAAGACATTCAGGGGGCATTCCTTTCCCTAGTTTTCCTGGTGAGAGTTAACAGGGACATCCCCATTGCTGGTCTTCAGGAAGCTGATCCTGACTGACAGCAAAGAGACAAGAAATTTTAATTCAGAGTTTTTTTAAGACTATCGTATATGTCAATAGCCACATAAATAAAATGTTTTGCAAGACAAATGAGAATCAAGGATTTGATGACTGCCGCCTTCAACAAAGGGCCAAGAAACATGAGGGAGCTTAGTTGGGTCTTCTAAAGACAGCTGAGAAAAACTAACTGTTGACATTGCTGAGGTCTGCCAGACAAAAAGGAAAGTTAATTTCTGGTCAGTGTGGTTTGGGAAGACCCACCAAAACCTTTCTACCTGTCTTTGTACATAGCCTTCTGATACAGCAGGCTGCCTTCTTTCTTTTTCTGAGTCATTTTTAACAACAGAGAGGGAGGAAATGACTATTCCAGACAAGAACCTTCAGAACGATCTGCAACTAGGCCATTCAGATGGGATCATCAAGCTACACTCATAAAAGAAGTGAACGAAGTAGAATAAATGAGTGTACGCCAATCTCCGCACTGCAGTGACCAGCTGCCTAGGATCAGTCTGCCCAAAATTGTGTCTGCTTGTTGTAGCCTCCATTTTGCTGAAACACGTCTCATGTAAATACTACATACCATTTGAAAAACAGACGCCTGTCTGGGGTTATACTGAAAAGCTGGTGGAGCCTGGAGGCACACATGGAAGTCCTGCTTATTAATGGTCTATTTTCATCACAGAACCTAGCAATTCATTTGGGCTAGTCATATTTACAGGATGGAGGACCAAAGCCATTACAAAGTAGTTTGAAGAGGGAATGATGGGCACTATTTCTGTCACTCAGCAGAGACACTCATCTGTAGTATGAAGTTCTACATATGAGCAAATTCCCTCTTTCCTGTAAAAGCTAAAATTGCCATTCATCATTGCTATGTACAGTTAAATAACTATCATGTTTGACTCCAGAGACTGTTCTCACTGCCTGATGACATCATATTTCTATACACTGGCAGATCAATTTGGGATCCTCTGATCTGGAAGTCACTCCAGAGTCATCTGAAAATCCTATTTTTGTTTTGATTCCAAGTCAGATGTGAAATGTTAAAATCTTCCCTCTCGATGTCAACAGGCAATATGAGTATATCTAAGGGCAGAATTTGACCCTCATAGTTTTCCTTAATTTTCACTATTGTCAAAACAATATTGTTTAAAAACTTAATTGCCATTTCCCAGGTAAATATATTTCTCACACTTGCAAACATGGCTTCTAAAACATTTATTTTTCTGGCCTCCTTATTTACCACTGACTATGTCCTCAGATCCCTTTTCTCTCATTGCACAAGCTTCTGACTGTGTTATAAATATTCTCTGAGTTGTGAAATACTCTTTTTACGCACTTCTGTCCTTCTGCTTTTACACCATACCCCTCATCCCCAAAACTGATACTGATCCCATTAAATTCAGTAGGAACAGTATCAAGAACCAGGCATGTAGCTTTTCCTTAGCTGGTTTTAAATTTGTGCCTGCAGTTTGGAAGGTATGGGGTGAAGGGGAAAAAAAGCCTAACTAACCCAAACAAAATTCTTAGTGAAACAATACAGCAACTATAACAACTTCTATATATAAAATTAAAAGCTGTTAATCTAATAGCATCTTTAATAAGCTTTTTGACCCCCTACAAATTTTAGAGACTTGTTTCCTGGTTTTGCAAATTTTTCAACCAGGTATCATCAGATGAGAAGATTTCTAGATGTTAGAACATTATCTATAAATTTAACTAAATCAGGAACAAAGGTTTCAACAATAATAATTATTAGATTTGATTAAGGTATCAGATATTTGAGTTAACTTTATCTTATGGTACCAAATTAAGCAAACAGTTTCATTTATGTGTTATGTGTCCCAAACAATCCAGCCAACTTAATGAAATATACTGTCATATTTCTTGATGATCCTGGCAGGCATATGTAATTAAAAATAAAACTTAGTATCTGTAGCCCTTCCCTGTCTTCTCCTCCATCCAAATATCTGCAGGTCCCAAGCCTGCACACACGTACTTGTTTAGGAGCCCTGCTGGCTTAGGCTACTCACAAAATTAGACTTATTCGTACAGAAGTGTTTATAGCCTCAAACCTGAATCCACAAACTTGCAAGAAAGACTATCCCAAACAGTGACTGCTCAAAATAAGAAAACTTTAGTATAAAGTATTTGGCGTTTTGAAACATAAATGTAAAGTTACAGAGGGGAAATTCTCATTTGAAAGACAAGATATTTCTAAGGCAAATATTAGTAATATACATAGAAATAGAGGATTAGAAACATACAGAAATTAAAACCTGTTCATATACCACCCAGAAAGAAACATCAAGTAAAACATCAAATAAAAAGCAATGACTGGGATGGTCAACAGTAAGTGACAAGTAAATAAATTGTTAATCAGTAGTTTAAGTGGAGGGAAAAAAAAATTCCAGCCTTTGTTCTCAACAACAATTTTTTTTTATAATTTTAATGTAAAAATTAAAAAAAAAGAAGGAAAATATGACTGTTACTATGGAGTAAATACGACAAGAGGATTAACATTTACTTTAATATTCATATTTAATAACATTTATATTAAGAGATGACAGAGTGATAAAATGGCAGTATGATGCTCTGAAAATTTTTTTTTCTGATCCAAGCTTGTTTAACATTTAGCTTCCACTACTACCTCAATGGAATTATTTTTCCTTCCTACTTTGGGTTACATTCATATAAAAAATTCATCCTAAACCTGCTTTGTTGGTTGTAAATGTGCAGAAGACTTTTGTTTGCATATGACTGAGCCAAAACATGCTTTCTTTATGCATCTGAATTGCCCTTATGAAGCCAGTGGGCTAGATCCTGCTTAGGGGTAACAGGACTAGATTCGTGGGACAAAACAATATGAATTTGACTGTTATCTAAACATGCAATTAGTTTTTGTTTTATTAACTGTAGCAGTCATTATGCACTTTATATCAATAACCCCTGACTAGCTATAGCAAGAACGACAGAGTAAAGTTTTAATTTTTTGTTCTCTGCTTCATTATAAATTTGGACTTTTTATTTTTTTTTCCAAAGGACGCAAAGGAACAATACTTGTGGCTAATTTTTAATGCCAGTTTCTACTCTGGCCACTCAGATAAATATTTTCATTTACTGGAAACAAGACTATGGTAAATGATGTACGGCAAGTGAGCTGCATTTGGCCTTTACACACATGGGCTTGGAATCTGTATCATACCTAACAGACAAACTTTTCCTTTTTTTTTTCCTCTCCCCACCCCCCCCCAAAACATTCTCTTATTCACATACCAGACCCTTGAATAAGCATATGCAAACTAAAATTTTCGTTAAGGCTTACTTCTACTAGGCAAATATGCTTCTTAAGTAACTATTTTAAAACCTCAAGGTCTCCATTACAACGCTGCCTAACTTCAGAATAAATAAAAACAAAGTTATTACAAATATTCCTTCAAATACGCAGCCAAGCCTGCATTCATCGTGCATCCAGAACTTCTAATTTCAAAAAGAGCCCCCAACTATTTTTGATATCTTTTTGATGTTTAAGTTTCCTTATTACTTTTTTAGCATTCAGTTTGCTTCATCTTTGCTCCTCCTCAACAGCCGGGATTAGCTTGAGCCTTGACACTGCAGGCACCGAGGCAGGCTGCTGGCTCAGCGGGCTGCTATCGGCCACCGCAACTCCAAGGGACTCCACACACGTTACAGACCTACCGCTCTACAAGACTAAAGCCCACTTAAAAACTATCGGGGACTAAAGGTCAGGATCAATTATATGCCATTTTTATTTTGACTCAGATGTTCCAACAGGCCGAGCTAGCGTTGCAGCAGGGCCGTGGGCAGACCAGCAGAGCGTGACCCGGTGCCACAGCTACAGCAGGGCTTGCGCACCGGGCAGGTGGCCTCGGCACGATGGTGCATGTCCCCTCTCCCGCCCACTCACCCGGCCGGACATGCTGCCACCGCCTTATGTGTCTTCTGGCCTGGGAGGGTGGGGGACTGACTGCACAGATTGGTTTCACCCAAGGCTGATGCCTAGATGACCAAACAGGTATGTTTCACCATGCTCTGTTAGCACAATTTTCACCTTTCAGAATTCCCTTAGTTCCAAGATCTTCTATTTGCTCCACTGAAATTCTGTCATTCAAATTCCATATTGTTCAGGGCTGCTAGAAATGACACAGAGCAAGCTGACTGGTTTCCTTCTTGACGTCTTTTCACAAGACTCCATTAGACCTAACTGTCTATGGATACCTTTTGGATACCAGAAAGTAGTATCACGCAATTGTTAGATTCTATATACATTTATTCTTAAAGCTGATACAGAAGTAAGTGTTGTATAGTTTGGGGACTATCCATAAGGTTAAAAAAAACAATGGCCTAAAATTTCAAACTTCTTGTCTGAGGTTAGGCTCCTAAACTAGACAGCAGGGAAAGGCAAGCCAATAAATAAAAGCATTTTAAATCAAGGAACAACTATTTGATGTAATGCCTATGATACATACAGATGCAAAAGTCCACCTATGAAAGCAACCAGTATTTTTAGCTCTGTAATTAAGTAAGTGGACTTTGTTACGAGTATTTGGATAATAAAGCAGGCAGGATTTGGGCCACAACTGCTTCATCACTACAGAGAAAAAGAATAAAAAAATCTCCTTTGGTGTTAGACACTTCAGATATGTGTTCATGACTTCTCAGTCCCTGTGCCAGAGACATTACAGTCTGTTACCAAATAAAAATCGTGACATGAAGTGATCACCATAATAATTTTGACCTTCAAGGACAAATTTAAATGGGAAAAAGCAGCAAAAATTAATCTGCTGGTTTTCCCATTGAAGTCTAGATGATACCTATTCGCGTAGATATAAAAAATATATATACTTGTGCACAAAGAGGAGACCACTGTTACACAATTCTTCTCATGTGCAACCTCATGCACACGTGTCTACCTAATTCATGCACAAAGCCACAGTGAGAACTACTCAAAACGTTATGTTTTTTGTACATGGACAGATAGATGGATAAAATATACACGGCTACACGTGCACACATATACACACAAAGAAATCATGACAGCTGTTTCCCTCAAATAAACGAGGCTACTGAAGGGGCTGATGCAATTCTTACTCAATGGAAAAATAGCCCTTCATTTCAGTGGGGTTTAGATCAGATTTGGTTAAACTAGGTGAGCAGTATGCACCTTATAGACACGTATGTTTAAAACATTTTCAAAGCAACTACTGGAAGAGCAATAAATTTGTGAAATCCCTCTCCAGCATAACTGTTTCACTATATAGGAGAACCATACTGCAGTTTCATCAATGACTTAAAATTCTATTAACCTACCCAAATGCCTTATAAACAAATGAACTGAGAACAGATTAATTTGATTCCACTTATTATTTGCAGTTACTATACTTGTTTTTTTAATGCATGTATGCCTACATATATGCACATATACTCAGTCCCCCACATAGAGAGTCCTACTATACTAGTTCAAATTTATACAAGAAATTCCTTTAACAGGAATGAATGAAGAGACTGATTTAGTTTAATAAGAGTGAAAAGCAATGACCATTATTTAATTGGGACAGTGTTCGCTAAAATTTCACACAGGGAGCGTGGGGAACACGAGGGGGGCATGCTTATGTGGTACGAGTGAGTTCAGTAGTGTTTCATGGGCGTTATATGATTTGGGGCAGGGATGACAGACAGACTGTGGTCTTTTGTAGATCAGAACACCCGAATTAACAAGAAAAGAAAAAATAAAGATGAAATGCAATACGTTTTATTTTATGCAGGACAATGTTTTCTTCCATTTCAAACTCATCAGCTTTTCCTGATTTTTTTCTGAGACTGCTTTTCTTGCATGTAATATCTGCTTAAATTTGAGCAGCAAATAAAATAGCTATATCATAATGTTTCTACTGTATATAAGTATATATCAACTAAACAAAATAAATTAAAGGGATGACTATGCCTCAAAAGAAGAGGTCAAATAACAACTTCACAATAAAAAATTATCACTCTTGAACCAGTACTTTTTGTATACAAGTCTAAAGGAGTTTTGCTAATGGCCTCACTGTAGGAACAAAACTGATCCCCATAATCTCATGAACCATATAGGAGAGTAAACGAAGGTCTGATGCAAAAAGGTACAGTATAGCAGGTTACAAGCATTTCAGCACACATGTTCAATATGGGAATCTTTAAACCTACTGGCACGGAAGTACGTGGTCACATACTGTTTACCGAGTACTAAACTGCAGGATCTCCATTCTCAGTTTGGCAGCTGCGTTATACATGTATTTTTAAAACCCATTACATTGAGAAAGGCCTAGTTTGCCTATGAATAATCAGAGAAGGAAAAAAGCAAGCAAGCTAACAAAGAAGGTACCAATGGTTTGTGTGATACAAGTTTGGAAGGTCTCTGTTCAGTTGCCAGGCAATATTTGTTACTGTTAAAAAAATAAAAAATAAAAAATAAAAAAATACCCCCACTCTCATCTCTTGACAACCTGAGCAGAGAGGATCTGGAAAACCAAATATTCCTCTCAGGCTTTGAACAGTCCCTCTGTCCTGGGGTACATGTAGCATGGGGCAGTGAATTAATAAAGCCAGAATATCTATTGCTAAGGCGTTTACTAAGCATGTGAACAGAGAACCAGTCACACAGTGCCAGAACTATATCCTATGGAAACTGTTCAAAATAACAACAAACAGAAATTCACAGAAACCAGGAGGCTTCAGGGAGGGCCATAAGGTCTTTATCCCAGTCCTGCGACTGGACAATTAAAAGTAAAGCAAAAATTCAGCAAGAGCTTGATTTTCAACACAATCAAGGGATTTTTACCCATTGTGAAAAGGAAAGAAAAAAAATCTCAGATGCAGTAGTGCAAGACAAAAGGCCTTTCCCTGCAAGCGTCTGCTTCTCTGTGCAGCGCTTACTGCTGTGAGGAGCCCTATTGTGGTCAGGCTAAGTCCTGTTAGAAGACTGCTTGGAAGAGGAAAGCCCTTGCTGGATCAGGATGTAGTTACTTTACTCAAGAAACAGCTGCTAGGTTTGCAAATAATGTACAAAGCTTTGTATCAGAAGAGACTGCTGGTGAATACAGCCAGCAATGAAATATTTTCCTGACTATATGGTTAAAATTGGGGTTAAAAAACTGAATGGAAGTTGCAGAAATGCAGGCAATCACAGGTCAATAAACATTTTTTTTTTCTTAAATGTCCTCGAGTCCATAAAGCATGGTATAATAAAATAGTCTGCCCTGTACTTCAGCATAATCAATACTGAATAGGCCTTAAAAAAGTTAGTAAATATTTATGAAATGAACCATAATTTTATTAGCGTATAGTAAAACCTGTGGATCACTAAACCATCTTTAAATTTTTTTTAAAACTTACACATATCAAGAAAAGGATCGCATTTTGCCTTTATTATTTCTACTGTGCTTTCGCATGCACATGTATTTGTGGATATGTTCACATGTGCACATACACATCTGTCCATGCACCCATAAAATAGTCTGCACTCACATACGAAGACTTGTATATTCACAAATACTAGGTAAGAAAAGCTAAAGAAGAACTAAAAAATGCACTTTGCATAATTGTTATAATAAGTTAGAACTATTGCGTAAAGTTAAAATTATTATGTAAAAAATACCATGGTTTCTGATACTAATTTTATTTTAAAGAACAAAACCAGAAAGCACTTGGAAAAAATAAATTAAAAAAACAAAAAAAGGCAATGCTGATTTGCCATTTTATAGGCTCTTTATTGTTGTATTTCAATTCAGTTTGGCCAGTAAAAAAAAAAACCCTAAAAAATCAATTGCTTACCTTCCTATCCTAGCCATTTTATCTCCTTGCTGTCATGTACTAATACGAATCAGTTGCATTTGGCTTTTTGACATTAAATATAAAATAAAGTCTTTTAATTTATTTTTAAAACAAAAAGATAATTGTTTTTTTGTTCCTTCTCACAAACATACTTTTTTTTTTCCCAAAGAAAAACATGGGGCTTTAAGAAGTCATTGCCATAGGTCCTTCAAAATTACTTTTAGGATCACACTTCAACATAACGTCCCTTATACTGCAAACCTGCTGAGCAGAGCTCCCCGATGTTCCAGCGTAGTGACTTGGCACCCTGTTCTTTTATGTCACACCATACCCAAGTACTTCAACCTCTTAATAAAGCCTAGAGACGAAGGTGTGGGTGACTTGCCGGTATATGGGCTGTAACAGCTCAGTATTGTAAAGTTGGGATTTTTTTCTTGCTCCCTTTTTTCTTATTTGGTTCAGTTATGTTGGCCTTTTGCTACAACTATGTGATAAAAGCATATGCATATGAACATACACACACACAATTATTTACAAAACTATATAAAAATGTAGAATACGTGTTAACAAACCCTATTTTTGTGTAGTAGAGTCTTCCTTCCCAGCATTGCTTGCCTCCACTTACCATGAAACAGGGAGCACACGCTCCCCTCTATGCTTTGCAATTTCCATCGTCATCTGCAACATACTGCAGATGGGTAATCCATTTCTGATCTAGCCATACTGCCTTGCAAAGTCCACGTCAGCCCTGTGCACAGCACACGCCACTGTAATTTACGTGCACGGTGATTAAGGTGAGGAACTTTAACACCAAACTGGGCAGCCGAGGGGGAGATTTCTCACACTTACATTCACAGGCCCTGACATCTGCTTCCTCTGCTCTGTGATGAACTTTGTGATCATCCAAGTGCCAGAAGACAGTGGCCAACCCAGCTAGTGATCACGTCTGCTGAAATGGGAGCTCAGACTCAAGCTCACTCCTCTGCCTTCTGCCCAGCCTCTCAGTTTTTTGTTCCTGTGTTCACCAGGAGCACTCGTCTCATGCATCATAGGAAACAAGGCCGAAGGAGCAGCGCAGCAGGGAAATCAGCTGAGGGCTCTTTCCAGAGATAGGTGTCCACAGAGGTGGGTGAAAATCTGGGAGAGACAATGGAAGGAAAGCAGAGAGACAATGCGCATGTGCCTGAGTCAGGACAAAGGAGAAGGAGGAACAATGAAAGAGAAATAATGGGGAAACAGGAAATTAAAAAAAAAAAAAAGGAAGGGGGATTGAATGAGGAGAAATGGGAACTGTCTTGTCACATTCACATCTTAAGTTGCATTCAGTCATTGCTCTACCTGTGCTGTATCATACCTCCCCTGCAGATGTTACCGTGAGGGTAAGGAGGGTGACTGAGAAGCGTTGCTTTGATGAGACTGAGTCTGGGAACCAACAGTGGACAGATTTTTTTTTTAAAGCCTACGTGTCACTCCGCTAATTCATTTCTTTTTTTGGCTTCTTACATCCTGATTTGGAAGGAAAAGAAAGTTACTAAATATATTCTCAAAAAACAATGCTCTCCAAAGCCATGTTACCTCTCCCCGTACTTTAGGATGTCCCTCTCCTTCTACCTCCTTGAGAGGAAATTCAATTCCTCTTCCAACCAGGAATTCTGCCTGGCCCTACATTTAGGACGCATGGGCTGGAGTCTCTCTGAGGACCGAGAGGCCATACGCGCAGATCTACAGCGAAGGCTGAGAACTGTGCCCGGGCAGGGAACCCCTCACTGCACCATTCTTGCACTGGAGATGTACCAACAGACAGCAAATTAACAATAAGTATCTCTTTGCATCTAAATTGGCAAATGTATTGGCACAGACAGGAACTTCTAACATGTATATCAGGATTTTTCACATTCTCGTAGCAAATAAATAGTTTATGTGCATTTCCCCTCTCCCCTGCTACTACTCCTACTGGTTTTCTCTTCACTTAAATCACTGGCCATTTCTAATGTGACAGAACAGAGAGCATAGGAACACATGCTGAAAATTATCTAAAATATAACAACATAATTAAAGAGATTTAGAAAGGAAACCAGAAAGTGATAGAGACCTGGCATCAGCTTGCCACTAAGGACATGGGCAGCTATGCCAGACACGCAGAATTTTAGCAAGTCACCCAGCCAGGCTTTCCAGATAGAGAAAGGCAGGGGCATTAAGACATTTCTGCGCTGGCTTTTGTGTCTGTCTTTGGATGCTCGCAGCTCATGGTACTTACATTAAATTAATACTGCTGACTATATATTCTGTATACTGAGGTTAAATAACTGATAGCGTCATGGCTGCTGGCCACTTCTCCCCAACCCTTCTCCTAATTAACCGGCCTTTTTCATCTTTACTCCTCTCCTGGGAAATGCTGACATTTTTTCCAGAGTGGACGCTATGTGCCATTCACTCAGCGCAAGATCAAACGCGCTCTCTTCTAGGCCGCTTCCTCCTGTCCCTCCTTTTGCTTGTACTGAGGGTGGACACCAACGTGGACATGGACTTACATCCGTACAGTTGGGACTGTAACGCAACGAGCTGCACAACAGCACGTTTTTTCAGTGCTTGTCCCAATTCCTCTGTCAGAAAATAACCTTATCTGCTTCAGTAAAGCTATAAGCTGAAGAGTGCGGTGGGCCCTGATTCGGCAATGCTTTCTGCCTCCCACACCGATCTGGTAGAACTGTTCACGTGAGGGCAGATAATTCAAGGAGGAAAAAATCGAAGAATCGCGTCCCTTAAAAACTAGATGTAATTTCTCCATGGCAGTTTCCTACTGCCTTCTATTTCTTTCCTTCAGCCATGCACTCCATTTGAAAATGCATCATTTAAAACAATCAAATTCCCAGAAGAATTTTTTTTTTGCAATTTCCTTTTTCAGAAAGGTTTGCATGCAAACCGACAATGTTCAGGTTTCCCAGGCAGTTGAACCTTGTCCGCTCGGGCAGAAGCCCGTGATGGCTTATGTTACTTAGCATGGCATTATCCCATACTGTTTACTTACAGCTCAGTGAAAATAAGGGATGATGGAACACATTTTCCTGGGCACACCCTGACTTTATTCTTAGTAAATTGTTTACTATATTCTCAGCCTAGAAACTCAGGTTACTCCAAGCCCGTTTTTAAAAAACATGCCCAACTGGAGCAGCCACTTTCAGCTGTGTGGAGACGTTGACAATAACCCTTTCAGTACCTCCACTGGCTAGCAAAGGGAGTGACTACAGAAGATAGCTCGGCCACCTCCTGGGAGAGGAGTTGCTGCAATGGGAGAACAAGGAGAACAGGAGCAAAACAGGGTTTTGCCAAATTCATAGAATGAGCTTTGAGGATAGGGGAATCCTCTAACAAAATAAACAGAAAGTTAAATTTACCTTCCGTTTCCTCCCACATGTCTCCCATCTATGCCTGCTCGGGAGAGAACAACGTGGTGCCTAGATGTTAGGACTAACAATGCCACAAGTCAGCAACATTACACAAACACAGGGGTCACGCTTCGCCTCTGGCTGGACTCGAGGGAATCATCCCTTTTCTCCTGAGGAGGTTAATGCTGCATCCTGGTGACCAGCACAGGTACCATCTTTAGGGCCATGCATGCCTTCGTCACCATGCTTATAGCTCAGCCCCTGGCTACCTGCACAGGGACAGGAACGCTGGTCACAGGAAGCACCTGAGCTGTGCTAGAGGCTGTACTGTGGCCACACAGAGTGGACGATGTGTACCAACTGCAGGGACGTTCTACAGAGACTAAAGCTGTATTAGAAATGAGACTCATGTCATGCTGCTACCGTGAATCCTTTCTCCATGTGCAAATACAATAACTAATAAAGCATCCTCTATCATCCTTCCAAACCCATCTGAACAACAGCATCAAATATGCTACAAAACACAGGTGTCATTTATTATTTTTAAGTGGAAACTTTGAGTTTCATGGGGACAAGTTTTGTAACTCTCTTCTACAAATTAGGAAGCTTGGCTATCCAGAATTAAAACAAAATGCTAGGAAAAAAATCCATTTTATAGTCACGTACATACGTATTTTGTGTGCATGTGTGCATGCACGTGTGCAGCCAACCCTGTGCCTGTGTGTATTGTTCTGAACGATACTAGGTCACTTATACGGAAAATTGCCTCTATTTAAATAAGGTGCAACTTCTTCTCCCTGCTCCAGACAACATCCATGGACAGTGCTGCAGGTCCAAATGTATCTCTTTCCTGGTTATATTTACAAGTGAAAATGGATTATATTTACAAACAGAAATTAAAGTGAAACAGCATAGTCTCATTTCAGACTAAGTTTGGCTGCTGTAGTGCTCCTCTCTGAAGTTTGAAAAGCCTACACCCTGTATTTTTCCCCGGACTGCTTATCACATCTGCAGTACCATAAATCTGCTAACCTTTCCTACCATTTCTGCTGCTAATTAGGCTTCATCAGGGTTTTCACTCTTATGCTCCCTGCGTTAGGTAAATGCAGTGGCAGCTAAGCATGCTGTAAGAACTGCTAACTCACTGCATTACTGGTTATCAGAGCAGTTCCAGTGGTCATGCTAAACAGGCGATAACAGTGGGAATATTTTGGCAAAACACCCTTGTGTGGACACTGCCAGTGAGTCAACAAACCCTACTTATCATTCCCTAAGTAGTCCCCATAAAATATTTCGGAGAAAGAAAGAAAAATAGTAATTTTTTTGTCCTTTCTGGGGGGCGGAGGGGGCTGCGACATGACACCAACCAAATTAACCGGCCCCGCTGAACCTGGGGTGTATCTACTAGTATAAAACCCAAAAGGTATTTGTTTTAATTTCTAGAAAAGGCCCCTCCAAAAGTATATTTAAAAACTATTAGCATTTCAGCAAGAGTTGGTAGTTACTGAAAGCTACACAAACAACAAGCACCACAAAACTTGCCTGAAAATATAATAATAAAAAAAAAATAATTTATGTGTGTCCTTTATTAGAGCAATCTCTATAGCCAGAAATGAGATGGCAGCATACCACTGCTAATGCAAATATTATAGCCAAATGTATTTGTGGTAACAGATTTAAAAGAGAAAGAATGAGAACTGATGTGCAGATGATCTGTAAAAGATTCGAATACTAATAAAAATTGGGGGGAGGGAGGGTAGGAGGAGGGGAGGGCAAGAGTGTTAATCATTATTTCATGAGGCCCGTATTCACAAAGCAATTTTTTACAGATGGTTGGAGGTATTTCTCAGCCCTTAAATGACAGGAATACAGGAGGCTCAGAGGCCTTAAGCAGCAATTCTACTCATAGGCCCTTAGCCTTTATATAATTGTATTAAGTGCAGTAACAGACGTAAATTAACATGCACTGACCCCATGCTCCTAGCAATGTATGCCTCGACCTTTTAAAAAACCTCAAGAGTAGTACTAGTTTAATATTTGATACGTCCTCTTTTGGGGGAGATTAAATGCTGGTCTAGGAGGTGTATGTACTTGAGGCTCTAACAGGCCTTTTCTATCTTTGGCTACGAGGATTTGCTTTTCTTTCCTATCTTTAAATAAGCAGAGTTTGTCTATTTTGGTGGCAAACTAGCTGATACGAGCAAAGGGCTGCTAAGCTTTACGGGTCCTGACAAAGTGTTTGACCTAAGTCAGGCGACAACGGAGCCCCTAACCTCTGAAGACATCTGCCCATAATGGCAGCTTTCTGAAGGAAGACATTTGTGTTGTTTTACAGCAAATCGTACATAGCAATCCGTGAGCAGGTAACGGCCGTCGAGAAATTAGATGCCAAAATTAAAGGATGAAAATGGACTTCTTGCAAAAAGCCTTCCTATGTATTTTATTTACTCACAAATTAATTTTAAAATTCAAAGTACAGTAATTGTAAAGAGATTTTGCTGTAGTTACTTATCAATAAACTTTTAATTTTGTAACTGGAATGTATTTCTTCTTTCTCCGAAATAGGCTGGTCTGGAAACCAGGAGCAGGGGACAAGCACTAAACATGACTGAAAACAATACCTTTTGTTGTTTTACTGGGAGGGGGTCCTTTTGCTTTTAAAACACGTGCTATTAATTAATTTGCCTCTCCATTTTCTACCTCATGATTACTGCGGTAGGCAGAAAACTGTACAAGCTGTCTTGAGGATCGTGGATTAATTGAAAAAAAAAAAGAAAAAGCAGAAACCTACGAGACAAAAACTATGAGAACTGCAAATGCTGGACAAAACATTTAACTATGAAGTGGAAAAGAGCATTAACTAGTGAATAAAGAAGTCAAGATGAGGTAAAGAAGGACATTTTAGGCAAAGCCTTCCTTCCCCACCTTCTTACGACGGCAGGTTTCACTCAAAGTCAATGCGACGGCCTTTTTATATATAATTTATGTCAACTTGAAGTGGATTTTTCCGTCTCTTTCAATGCCCTGACCTCCCCTCTGCCAACCCGGGCTTTCCCCTGTGTGGACGAGGGGTGACTGCCTGTACCCGGGGGGCGGCAGGTGCC
>NW_010544897.1:0-8556 GCF_000687285.1 Phaethon lepturus
TTTCCAACCTTAATGATTCTGTGATTCCTTCTAGCACTTGAACAGGTGCATGTGTCTGTTCTGTTTTCCCTTATCTTTTCTTGGTAAGTAGTTGAGAAAGGAATAAAAGGACTTTGATGCACCTTCTTTGACTATTTCGGTATTATTTAGGTGGCCAAATTTGACTGAAACCAATAGGGCTTTGTGTCCTAAATACGCAGATCTTATATCCATTGAAACCCGATTTAAAGTTTTCTCTGAGAATCTGTTGTGTGGTGGTGGTTTTTGTTTTGTTTTGTTTTAGTACACACTAACAGCTGTACTATCTTGTAGTAGCCAGTCTCCCTTGGTATGACAGTGGCACTTTGAAAGGAGGTTTCTTGATTTATGTTGGCTCTAGGCAGGCCCTGTGAAATTCCTTTGAAGCAAGATGGAAGATAAGCAAAGACAATGCAAAAATTTTAAAATATTTGAATGAAAAGAGGCATCTGGAAAGAAAAAAAGAATAATCTGAGGTTCCATCACTTTAAAACCATTCTTTTCTCTGGGAATATCTCAGACAAATACCACACACTTCTCTCAAGATTTCATATTACTCTGCTTTCAGTCACCGCCTCTACCCCCAATTTACATTAGAAGCAAACTTGAGGGGAAACCAGGCTGAAACTACAGCTGCTGCTTTGGTATGCTGCCTCATGACAACATAGTTCTGTCAGATCCAATGTTATGAGGTAGTTTTACACATCCACAAAAGTGGGGACAGAGAGATGTGAACAATAATTTCAGCCTTCACAATGCCTTCATGCTCAGCACTTGAATTTGCATTCAGCCTTTTACTGCAAAGGAGAAGAGATCAAATCCTACTTTTCATCTTCATATGGACTGTTGTGTTGTCAGTTGAAAGTTGTGGTTCTCTTCTGCTTCACCATGAGCTGAATCCCAGAGCTAAACATCCTCAAATTTGTATGGGAAGGAACTGAAATATAACACAGGCGTGAATCCTGTGGCTTAAGTCCACCTCTACATGTGATTTCTTGGTAACTGCATCTTTTATTACTTTTCTGCTATTAAAAGTGACCATTGCAGGTGTAAGAAAGCTCTTACATCAGCCAAGTATAACCATCAGCTCTATTCTGTTTTTTTCAACCTTTAACAGTTACCGTGATTGGAGAATGACAGACGCATTTGGCCAAGCAATCTAAATGTAAAAACCACACTTACAGCACAGAGTTGTAATCTGGCAAGCTGAGTCTCTATAAATTGTAGGCCAAATGGGAGTGAGGCAGAAACAGCAGCACTTCCAGAAGAGCAGTCACCTAGGTCTATGCCAGGAGAGCACTAGCGAGGCAGGCGTGCATTACTTCAGCAGCCTTGACAGTATGGTCATAGGGAGCATGAACCTTCTTCAAAGTCATGCACCCAGAATGCTCTGGATACAGTCCAGAGCAAGACGACATGTTAAGTACTGTTTGCTCTGTCTCCAAGAGGGGAACTTCAGCTCTTGCACAGAGTAGTCCTTCCTGCTTCAAAGTGGTTTACACAGCATGGTACTTGAGAGATTGTGAAGAATCAGTCAGGGTATTCCTGAATGCTCAAAGTGTCATAGCTTCCAGGCAAGTATTTGGATTGACCGAGGTATTTATTCAAGGAATGTGCAAGGATCTGTGCTACAGCAGAAGTCACGCTCAGGACCAGATTCTGGTTATCTCCTAGTGGTTTTTTTCGTCTGTCTCTTTAAAAGTACAGTCATAATGAAAATATATCGTTAGTTTTACTGCTCACTAATTTCCTACTTAAAATTGTCAATCTTATAATGAAAAACCAGAAACAATCTGTGATGATATTACCCTCAAGTAGAAATGAAGCACTCGAAGAAAATACTTTGGAAGCATCCTAGTCCCTGAAATAATAAATCAGAATCAAATGCAAGATGCTCAGGAATGTTAGACTGGTCAAATCTTCAAAGGCAAACATTTCTATTCTCTTTTCTTTCATTAGGACACTCTGTCTGCAAGTAATATAAGCAAACATGCCTGAAGAGTGGCTTTTTAAGTTTGTGGGGTTTCTTTGTGTTTACTTTTTTAAGCATAAATGAAATATGAGGTTTGTTGATGCATTGATTGGTCATTTAGGAGACTATTTTCCAAATTTATGAAAAGCATAATGAATACTTGTTTAAAATACCTTTTTCTTTTAATAGTGATTGTAATTAACATGTTTTGTGGCACAAATCTCTCTTTCTTAAGTACTTAAATACAGTATAATTTAAGTATGAGCCAAATCTCTGTAAATGCCATCAAATAACCTGGACTTGTAGAACTAACTTTCCAAGTAGCACATTCTGATTTACTGCTTTGCTCGAAAGACAGGAAGGAACAATAGGACTAGAATTTCTTTCAGGCTGCCTTTTTAACAGAGGTGGTGGTGAAGCCTAGGTATTGAAACAGTCTTTGTAGCATTTATCTCTCCCCCAAAATTTTTTTTAACTCTGAGTTTAGTTCTCTGTGTTTGTGTGTTTGTCTTCCCTTATCTATGTAGCAAGATTTCACTGGGCATAAGATAAGGCCAAAGTCTTGCTTCACAAAAAATGGCTTTCAGAAAGTTTTGTTCTCTCTGACATTTTCCATCCCAAGAAATCAGCAGTCAGTTGGAGAGAGGAATGAGAAGGGAAAATTTCTGGGGGCTGCACAGCAAAGTTTAATATCCAAAACTGAAAAGACTCCCAGATGAATAGAGCAAACCAGACAACCCAGCAGACACGAACTCTGGCCCATAAGCTGCAGATAAATCTGTTTGCATGGACAATTACCTACACAGTCCCATGATGTCAGTGGAAATCCATGCAGAGGTAAGGATTTGTGGGCAGAAGCTTGGCTCTGCTCAGGTTAGGGAAGCTGTTCAGGTATTCTGTTTCTTTGTAAAGTCAGACAGACGTTAAGACACTGGCTGCTATTACATACTTTTACAGAAGACCATGATTCAGTTCAAGCCACTCGGAATTGCTGGTTGTCAGGCTGAGCTGAGTACTGCATTCATCCTTCATTACTGGGCAGTTAGCTCCATATCTTAGACAAGGGCATAGTGGAAATAATATTTTTCATCCTATTATGATCTTTTTCTCCCTATGTTCAGAATGCTCTTCTGAAAATGTTGTCTCTCAGGAAGCTAAGCTAGTTTAGACTAGCTTTTGATCGACCAAACCTAAAAGATACTGAACAGACAAAATTTTCTCTAAAATGTATAATGTTTCTGTCAGGTTCAGACCCTAGTTGTTAACTTCAGAAGCTAATTCTCTTCGTAAATGTCATCCTAAGAGAGTCTTGAGAGAGTTATAGCTGAGGAAGCTGACAGACTTACTAAAGAGTAGAAAGAATTGCCTGTTTTTCTGAAGTAAATGATTTTTATTTATAAATTTCCTTCTGGTATCCTGTAAAAATTCCAAGTCTTCAAATGCTTTAAGAATCCATATTTTTATATATAGAGAGATATATCTATGCTTTATATTTTCCAAGGTTGCAAACCAAAATTCATACTGAGTGCAAATTGAAGAGCAAGGTTTCTGGCTTGACTTTCAGGTAGGCAGAAAGAACAAAAAAAAAAAAAAAAAAAAAAAAAAGCCACATTGTTAACAGCAGCTACCTGAATTTTTTTCTGAAATCTCCTGTGACTAGCTTAAATACGTTTTTGTTTCTTTATATACTTATGATTCTGTTTTATTTTTCCTTGCTTTTGCACTAGTAGAATTTCCCGCTCATCATCTTTTGGTTCCAGGAATACCTAACAGCCACCAGTTGTTTTGATTACTGGTATAGTTGGGTAACTTTCAACCTGTACTAATACCTATATGTGAAACAGCTGATTGCCTTAAATTCAATTTGTTGCATTTGTGTATACATTCAACTGAGTTCCACAGAGAACATCTTAAGTAGTTTCTTTTTTTAATATAGAATTGGTTAGGAGCAAAACATGTGACTGAGAGGAAGGAGCTCTGGCATGTATGCCTGTTGTTCTGCCTGGCATTTTCTGTTAACACAGGTATGCCATTTAAAACCTGGTTCTTCCATTAGCACATGTCCTGGTTTCAGCCAGGACAGAGCTGGTTTTCTTCACAGAAACTAGTGTGAGACTGTGTTTTGGATTTGGGATGAGAAACTAGTGATAATGTGCTGATGTTTTGGGTTGTTGCTGAGCAGTCAAGGACAGTCCAGCTTCTTGTGCTGGCCTGGCAGCGAGGACGCTGGGGGTGCACGGAGAGCGGGGAGCGGACACAGCCGGGACAGCTGACCCAGACTGGCCAAAGAGATATTCCCTACCATACGACGTCATGCCCAGTACATAAACTGGAGTTGGCCGGGGGGCGGAAATCGCTGCTCGGGGACGGGCTGTCGATCACGGGGTGGTGAGCAATTGCTGTATTGGGCATCACTTGTTCTTGTACATTCCTTTGTTGGTATTATCATTGTTGTTCCCTTCTTTCTTTCTGTCCTATTAAACCGTGTTTATCTCAACCCACGAGTTTTGTTCCCGATTCTCTTCCCCGTCCCACTGGGGGAGGGGGAGTGAGCGAGCGGCTGCGTGGTGCTTAGTTGCCGGCTGGGGCTAAACCACGACAGCACACCTCTAACATGTTTGGAAGAATTAGATATATATGTGCACTTTGAGATTCTACAGTGAAGGCACATTGAAAGACAATGCAAGATCACTATGCTAGTTCTAGCCTTTCCACTTTAGTGTCCAATAAAACATAGAAGGCTAATGATACTGCAAAGTTTTCAGTTCATTATTAAAATATATTTTTGAGTTTATTAATTTCAGCTGTTACCTGCACTGCATAAAAACCACACAAGGAGCCTTGCTATAGGGAATAAGATTAGTAGCTCAATATTGCTTGGAGCACCACTGTTGTGGCTAGAGCTTCCCATATCACAGCCTTGCAGCTCTGTAGGAACACAAACCTTCCCACACTTCAGCTCACGTATCTGGTAAGTCAACCAAGCCCTGTTCCTACAGAGCCTGAATGTATGGAAGGCAGCCATGCAGCTGACATAGGTTGATTTAAAAGTCTGTGATCAGAGAGAGTAAAGTAATGAGTCCTCCAAAACAGGAGGCTCTCGGAAGAAACTATTGCTGCTGCACATGACTGACCTTTTCGTTCCTTCTGGTCTCTGCTAATAGCATCTCAGCCTTCACAAAGCATACTTGGACTAAGTGGAGAGGAAAAACATTTTTTCTACTCTGTGCAAGCTTTTTACTTCAGGTGTTCATTTGCCATTCAGAAATCCATACAATTGAATTTCTTCTTCGCCACAAATTCTTTTTCTTTTTCAAGTACTTACCCAACTGGAACATGAGGGAAATCTTCAAGACCCTTAGACCACGCTATCTGCTGTGCATTTATGAATTACTATACTGATAGTTATCGCAGTCCTTTATCCTAGCCCCCTTTTTAGTCTCTTGTCAGGATACACAATAAATAATAATGTGAAAGGACACCTTTTACTGGTTAGATTATGTGCTTGTATTTTACTGCTAATTGGGTTATACATAGCGAACAATGTCTGTGAGCTCAAAGGGGTAACTTTTTTGATAATCTGTGTTGTAGTCCAGCTCTGTTGCCTGTTAAGTGCTATCTGTGCACAAAAAGCAGAGTATTCCTTTAGGCTACTGTATTTCTTCTGCAGGTTTTGTCACTGATACATCTAACAAAATACTTAGTGAAACCACATTGTGATGCCAATATTTGAATCCCATTCTTTCAGTACACATTTTTTTTCTTTGCATAGAACTGTTCACATCGCAATAAAGACTCAATTTAGAGTATTTAATTTAGAGTATTAAGTTTAGCCTACATAGATTATGTTAGATTTAACCTAAATAAGTTAGGTGAAAATCAAGAAGGTAGGTCTTTAGACCATGCAGAGCACTTTTGTCCTGACCTAACTCGGATTAATCAGGTATTCTATATTAATTGTAAAAGCTTTGCTGAACTAGGACCTTGTTTACCCATAATACCTTTCTTGCTTTTACGGAATTAGGAAGAAGTATGGGAAAGCTAAACAAGACAACCTCAAACAAGATCTGTGCAACTTCCCTGGTATATTAATCTGTAGACAGAGAAGAGAAACAAAACCAGAAGCAACACCTGAAAATGGAATTCAAGGTGTATGTGAGTAAAAGGCTGCTGTTGAAAGATAACACAGAAAACTTTGGAATATGCTTAAGCCAGAGATATTTTTTGTGTTTCTTATTTACATTAAGCCCCAATAGTCCATATAGAATAAAGAGACTGTTTAATTTTTTTTTTTTTTTATTATTTTAGCATTACAAGCTTCAAAAATCTCCCTGCCCCAATTTACCCACATTGCAACTAAGGCTTAAGCCTGCAAGGCTAAATTTTCTTGCAGCCACAGAGTAAGTGTCTCTAAAAATAGTAGGAGTTAAGGCTGCCACAGTATCCTGTGGTGACGGGCTCTTAATTTTCATATAATAGATAGTAACTTTGAATATTTTTTTTCTCCTGCAAACTCCGTGTTTAAGACACGTGAAACTGGAAGGTTGGTGTTATGATGCCTTTCCTGTGTGGAACTTCTGTATATTTTCTTTCCCATATCGTTTTTGGAGTATCATAATCTTTTATTTCCAATTTTGAAAGGCAAGCCTTAAGTCTTCTGTAATCCATTAGACTCCCACATCATCTTTTCCTAATCTCAGCCATAAATAATTTCCTATCTTCTTTTTCAGTTTTGAGAACAATAAGCATAGTTTTCTGTTGCATTTATGGTAGGCAATCTCAGTAAAAAATGCAGGAGCACTGGCTTATTTAAACAACTTTAAACTTTTTACAATCTTGGAAGAACAAGCAATTCTAAAGTTACATATCTGTTAGCGTTTAAGTTATTATTAAACAAATCCATGAACCAACAGATATCTGAGCCTGATTATTCATTCAGCATTTTGAAATCCTTGTTCTTTCTGTATATCCTAATCTCTAATTTGCCAAATGTGGGAAAATATAGCTCAACCAAGGTTGGACTGGATGACTTGTTTGTGATAAGTCATGCTTTTGCAGCCTGTGGTGGTTCTCTGCTTCCTTAAAATTGTCCTTTTTTTGGGGGCATTAAGTATTGTTTTGGTGTTTAAACTTCTCAGAAAACAGTTAGCCAGCGTATGCAGCAGAGTCTGAAACGGAGAACTGAGTTGAAACAGATGAGGCTTGTCTCTGCAATGTTTATATCCCTATATGAACATGGCACTTTAAAGGATGAAGTATAGCTAAGGCAGTGCACAGATGGAAGGGATGATACCCCATCTTTGTCATTCAATATGAATGAAGTTTGCTGAAGCTGTAGCTCGTGACTGGCCTGAAGTTTAAATGTTGAACAATAAATGAAAAGCTGGGAAGTATTTTGAAAGAGCACTGTGAAAGAATTCATTATATGGTGCTGAAGTACGCACAGGCAACAATTAAATGTATCTTGTTAGGTTTTCTCTTCCAAAAATTATTGTTTGTGCTTTGGTATCTTCTGATGGGTGTGTCAGATTATTCCTTTTCATGCCAATTATTTCCAAGAACCGTAAACAAAAAAGCTTATTTTTGCAAAAGAAAATATTCTGGACTTTCTAGTGATTATTGTCCATAGTACCAAACTGCTCACTCTGTTTTGTAAAGGTTTGGAATGCTTATGCAACATAATGATTTTGAACAGTCATGTTACCTTTATGGTTATGCAATCTTACATTATAATTTTTTAAGATTAAAAAAAAAAACAAACAACAAAACAAAAAAAAAAAGTCACACGGAACAACTGAAACGGTTCTGAAAAGAACAAGTTCAGGTACAGTTTACATGAAATATTCTGGCACTTCTCTGCCCATTTCTGACCTAGCCCTCACTGTTGCTTTGGGCAAGTTCCAAATTTATCTCAAAAGTCAGATGGTAATTCTTGTTGCTGGCATGATGTTCAATGTGCTACCCACCAAACAGTGACCATATAGGTGACAAGCTGAACTCTTTTGGGGTTAAAAAGGGAAGGGAAACATTCTGTTTCTCTCCAGGTCCCTGTTGCCTAAGCACAGAGCAATTTCATACCTTTGTCTCCCAGTTGCCAGAGGAGGCTTAGGGATCACACATTGTGTAGCGAACAACGGTTTGACCCCAACACTCAGCCTGAAAGGCAAGTCATTGGAAGAATCTTTTGTAGTGGTTTATAAAATAACGAGAAGAATGAGAGAAATAAATCAGGAATGGTTCTGTGCTGCCCTGAGCTAGAGGGCATCGAATGAAACTAGCAAGTGGCAGTATCAAACTACACAAAAGGTTTATTTCTTCACACTACACAACACAGTTCAAACTACCAAGGCCATGGGCCTTGCTATGGGATGCTCTGAATGCTGTTTGTATCGGTTCAGAGTGCTCCCAGAGGACTCAGGGCGGGTGGGGGGGGAAGAAAATCACATTTGGAAGCTATTAAACCCAAAACACCACTCATGGCTTAGGAAATCCCTTAGCTGTAAATCGCTAGAAGCAATTTTACTCCGGGAGAGTATCAGTTTGTAATTGCCCTGCTCTAACGCTCT
>NW_010544897.1:8570-13554 GCF_000687285.1 Phaethon lepturus
TGGTCACTGCTCAAACTAGAATATGGGGCTAAAAGGGCCTTTAGTCTGATCCAACTTAAGGAAAATAACATTCTTGTTCTAAGTTGGTGATGTATTATGCAGTCAGTCTGTATTATGCAGAGGAATCCGATACAGTGGTTCATCATTAAAAGGGCAGTGTTAAATAAAGTTAAATATGTTTCTGACTACATAACGCATTCAATGAAGGAAAGAACGTGTGGCATGAAGTAGTGAACTAGTAGTCAGCCTAATTAACTCAGTACTAAATTGCAGCTGCCTGATAGTTCTGTAGAAAGATCTCTTAACACATGAGCTGGACATAGCACATCACATACTTACAAAGATGTTTTGCCTAGGAGAGTGACAGTTTTCTTATCTGTGACGTAGATTCCCTGTTATGTTTGTTTCTTCATGAAATAAGGCCACACTGAGAATGCTAGTTTGTGTGTTAGTCTTAAATTGCTAGAAATATTTATGAATCAGGTGATTTCTCTTGCAAATCTCCAGGTATCTAGTCTTTACAGCTCATTTAAATTTACAATTGTTAATAACCTCATTGGGCAGCTATAGGACTACATGGAAATATAAATAAATAATCAATAGTTATTATAATAAAAAACATTCAACTGAAGCACAGTGAAGCAGGCTCTCTTACTACTGAGTTTTTAAAATCGAAATCAAAGTCTCATGACAGCAGATTATTTCAGGGAATACTGGGCAGAAAATGGGGAGGAAATGAAGGAAACTATACTTTAGAGGATACATAAGTATAGAAGGTAGTAACCGTATATCTATGATTGTAGAAATAAAACATGCACTGAGTTCATAGGTTTTGTAGGGCTTTGTGTACATCACAGTTTTAACTGTGACAAGAACAAGACCAGGGCATTTACAAGGTTGCTGTTGCTGTTATCAGTGTGCTTAGATAGGAATAACACACAGTATTGATTTTTCTCAATTACAGGAATTTGCAGAAATCAGAATACATAAAAACAGAATAAAATTGAAGGCTCTTTCTCTTAGAGAAAAGAGGAGATTCATTTTTAATAATGACTTTGTGTCATCAGCTTAGGACATGAAGTAGTTTGCCTGCATAGAAGCCAACAACAGATGAAATTTGCTGTGGAGACAGAGCGAGCGAGACACAGACCACATAAATATGCGCAGTATGTTATTTTAATTCATTCCAAAAGCTGTAATTCAGAAAAGATTTTCAGCCTGTTCTTTTAATTTACTGAATAGACCCGCTTCATACTCTTCTTCATTCTGTACCAGACGAAGGGGCTAATGATGATTTGCTTTATCTGTTTTCTTTGTTTCTAACCAAGTCTTTGGTTAAATGATGCGCAGTTCAGAATATGGAAGCATTAAGCCCTTGCAATTTTCACAGTAGAGTAATCCTGCTCCAAAAAGTACTTAAGCTAGTAGTCAACCACTCGAAGATCTCATACCCTTTGTTTTCTGAGTTAAGAGTCCTGTTTGGTTTCCTTACCAATCAACCGATCAGTACATTTTGCTTTCAAACTTTTATCTAATCTGCCCGAGAAGATGCTGAATTGACTATTTTTGTTGTTTCCATCATGTCTGTATTTTAAAGTTAGATCCATTTCTTTTGATGGACTGATACAAGCCTTATGACTAGTTAATACTGAGTTGTGACAACAGCTGTTTTTTAAGGGAATGGTTTTTGCATAGTCTGACGTTCCCTGCCGGTTACATAGTCTCTTCTCCCATTGTCAAGTTGTCATTTCACTGTCACCTCTGGTTTAGAGTTGCTTAAATCTACTAAATCTACCCAAGTGTACTGTAATGCTGTGTGGAGTTAAGCATCAGAAGTAACACTACGTTGTCTCCTTTCATTTTCTGTTATACTGATACTCAGTGTAATGCTTTGCAGTATCACCCATTGGATTAGTTCATGTCTTTTTACCCCATTATGGAGATTTGGACACATAAGTGCCCATGTAGTAATGTGTAACAACATTTATTTACTTTTAATTCTTGAGTCCTGGACTATGAAGTGTGAATATGTAGATACCTACACAGTGAATATCTATGTATGTTGTATAAACAACTCTTACATCCTAAGTGATCATGAATAAATACTGAGATGGTCTCTGGTGTAAAGCGTACATTTATTAAAATCTTATTCCTTGACCATCCTCGTGGAGAATTATTCTCTAACAAAGAAAGCAACACCAATTCAAGGAGCAGTACTGTCTAGCAAAGCTAAGAGTATTTTGTGGGGTTTTTTTTACTGGCTTTTATGACACAGAGCTTTACAAAAGGTTCAATATAAAATCTACCCACGCCATCAGGAAATATGTTTTCCCTTAGGTAGCATCTCACATCCCCTAAGAAAACATGTGGTCTAAGAACTACAATCCTTTAAGACGACATCATGTTGCCTTAAATTCATCAAGAACAGCCTTAATTTAACTGTTTATATTTAAAGGATACATGAGTTTGTAACGTAGTCCTAGTACTTTGAAACTTTGAGTCTTGATTTCTAAATCAACATCTTTTAGAAATCTTTTAAGTTAGTAAATGCGTTTCTTGCCAAACCAAGCAGCGGCAGCTGCTTCCTTCGTGGTATTCGATGTTGAAACCCCACCCCTCAGTCTGTATAGAGGACACTTCCGCACCGTCCATTATTATCATCCGTAGCTGCCCACAACTGCAGAACAGCCCTGTTTGAGAAGACTGACTTCACCTAGACATCTTCCAATCCAGAATCTGTTCCACAGGGCCCAATGATGGCACAGAAATTAAAAAAAAACAGGCAGTTGTGTGTTAGGATCTGGAGAAGAAAAAAAAAGGGGAACGCATTCATTGTCTCTGGTGAAGATTATTGTTCTTGCCAGCAGCATATGGTGTTGTAATTGAATGTCATAAAGCTTGCATGTGAAAAATGCTACCAGACTTTTGGTTTACAGTATTCTGAAAAAAGTAGCAAGTAGGAACTGGAACTGGTAATGCCTAATAATTTATTTACTCCTTTTGAGCCAAATCATGTACAGAATGAGCTCTAGCATATGCTAATATTAGTAGCTCTTTTCTTGCCCGGTCTTTGAGGAAAGATCAGATTTCTGACTGTTGCACCTCAGAGTACCATTACATTCAGTTCATATTTCAAGTACTACATGGGCAGTAGAAAGTGGAATTATTATCAGTGGAATATGCTGGACACAAGGAGTTTTTAAGGATCCCATTTTAGTAAAACTCTGGACACTTGGAACAAAAAATGTTGCACTACTTCCTCAACAGCCGTGCAGTCCAGGTAGGAAGCAGGTAGGAAGTCTTCAGAGAAACAAACCATCTATGGCACAAACTCTGACTGAATTAGAGAAAAAAATTATCATTCTCAGAATATGGTGGCACTGTTCACATCTTTCTGTGGCCTGCACATGTCCATCGGACTTTCATTTCTTTCACTCATGTGCTGTGTTTCTGCTTCACATAGAGATAATGCGTTGAGCAGAGCCTTCTGTAAGTGTTAGCCAGCTCACATCAGCACATGGTAGTGGTTGGGACTACTTAGAAGTTGGGAGATGCACAAAGATTGAAGGAATTTTATCTAAGAAAATTTTAAAATCATTTAACAAAGGTTTCCACGTCACTTATTTGCAATGAAAATCATCCAAAGTAAATGTTAGCCAATTTCCCAAGAAGGCACGTTTCTTTTGAGGAGCAAAAGATGTACCATGAGAGAAACAGACTTGCATCTACCTGTTCTGTAAGTATACTTACTGCATCAATAGTTCCTGAAATTATTAAATCAGTGGATTCTAACCCAGTTAGAGAGAATATGACCAGCAGCCATCCTGAATGGAGATGTCGGTCAGAATAGTACAGTTGCTCAAAGAGCTCCAGTCAAACAATTAAGCTAAATGTAATCGAATAGCTTGATTTGATTTACACCTCAAATCTAAATAGTCCACAAATCCCTGTAAGGTCTTCTGACAATTTTGCGTTTTCATCTTGTTAGTATGCTACAAAGAAGAGTTACAGAAAGAAATATCGTAATAGAATGTGGCAAGTAGTTTAGCAAAGGATGATTTTGACTGGTCTTCACATGTAATAGTATGCTAAAAGTCTAAATTTCTAGTAAAAGTAGAAAAGTGAAGGATAGCGTTGCGTTTGTATCAGATATTATGTGAACAGTTACAAAATGTTACCAGAGTATTGAAAACTGAACAAGTTGATGTGTCATGCTATTCTCTGTTGTTCCATCCTTGGCATATAGGGGGGAAATATTTATTAGGTTTGCTAAATGCTTGTAGTCAAAACAGCTCTCTGGTTTGGCCTGCCTGTCGACATTGCCTACTGCTCTGGATGCCATCAAATGCTGTGTCAACAGCTCACAAGCCTGCATGGAAAATTATTCCTCTCTCTTACAAAAATTGATAAGGTTCCAAACAAGCTCATCTTCAGTTGGCATTTTAGTAAAAAGACTACTCTCTTGAGTATACTTACATAATCTTGGAGACTAGGAGTGGAAAGGGCTTATTAGGTCATCTAGTTTACCTGTCTGCCAATGCATGATTGTGCACTATAGTGCAGTTTTTAATTTGGCTATTGACATTTTATGCCATGTACAAAGTGAAGCAGGATTTATAAGTTTAGACAAAAATTCTGTGGAGAAAGGACTCTCATTTGCAGATTCTGCATGTCTTGTTCACCTTAGTCTTTTCTCTCCCAAAGACTGGGAGATACTGCATGTCTTCCTTTCAGACTGAGACCACAACCAGTTACTTTGCTTAAAATGACATTGAAACTGAAAAAAAAAATTTGAAGCTTATTCTTCAATTGTTCATCTTATTCATTTGCACCAGAACTTTCATACTTTCACAGTTCGCTCTCTAGGTGGTAGAACAGGGTAAAGGGTAAAAGTAAAAATTTAAACTGTTGAGAAACACAAAGTTTTACCTCTCTCCTTTTTTTTCCCCTCTTCCCCCCCCCCACGCACCCCGCAAAAGGCAGT
>NW_010544897.1:13585-21318 GCF_000687285.1 Phaethon lepturus
CCTTTATTGATACAGTCCCCAGACCAGAGCTTTTCTTGTCTTCAAGAAGTCATAACAATGTGGTGATGAGGCTCTATGGGCCATCTCCCACACTATCTCCCTCCTGATTCAGTGCTCTTTTTCCTGCACCAGGGCTGCTGCTTTTTGGATTTTGACTGATTTACAATTACTGTGTTCCTGTCAGTGGAATCTCATTAAGATTTTGTCCTCAAACCCAGGCTCCAGTAAATATTCATCAATGTAGCAAGGTACAAGGTAGTTATGGATCCTCAGAAGATCCATCAGTGCTATCATAAAAATGGTAGTTTGCTACTTAAAATCCTTTTGGGCATAAGGTTTCTAGATAATCAAAGATTAATGTCTTTTCCTACTTGGATGTACATAGTAGGTCCAAAATTTCTACTGCTATGCTCACAAAGTTGTAGAGGAGACATAAATGCTTTGATATATTAATATCTGCATAGATAGCCAAGGTCTGCTCTTTCATCTCTCCTGCATTTTCTAAAGCATTTCCAAACAACTGCAACTGATCTGTTCCAAAATGGAAAAAACCACTGTTAGTTCTCTAAATAACTGTTGAGTGTCTTCGGGGATTCTGAGCAATTTTTTCTTGTTTCAAGAGTCCGTTAGGATGTAAGACCTCAGAAGTTGCTCTCCTCAAAGTTTTGCTGTTTATCCACCAAATCAGTTGCCTAACACATACTGTGTATTATTAACACCTTGTACCTCATATTTCTCTTTGTAAAAGCCTTGGAGAAAGAAAAGCCCCAGCATAAATGCATAATTATATAAAGTACAGTTACAAAATTGAACACAGCTTCTACATACGGCTGGAAAACACATTAAATGTCAAAAGATGTTTATGTTAAAATATACTTTATACACAGAAGTAATTGTCTGCAACATCTATAAATACAGTATTTCCACAAACAGGTACGTTTTTAATTCAGTTGCTCACAACCTCTCCTAACACAAATTTCTAGGTTGTGTTGATTGCTTGGTCTACATGAGAGCATGTGAAACAGATCTGGCAACAGGAACCGAGAGGTGCTTACTTCAAAATACCTTGTTTGTCTTGAAGGACGTTTACCCGGAAAGCAGGAGACCTTAGTTGAAATCATTCCACTGAATCAAGAAAGTAATTCTGAACTTTGGATTTCTAATATATTAGTAATAAAAATAAGACAATTTTATTATTATATTTGGGGTAGGACATAAACCTAGGACATCAAACTGCAAATTGTAGTCCATTTTTTTCAGGCTCTAGGGGAAGGGGTGGGAGCTCTTCTGGTTGTGAGTGCCTTAAAAAGAATACCCTAGAGCTGGAGGAAAAAAAAAAAACCCCAAAAAAAAACACAAAACAAAAAACCCAACCAACCACAAAACCCCCAAAGTGATTCATTCTGAACTGATTTATTTTATTCATCAGCTGAAACTTGTTTGCCTCACCTTCTTTATAACATACATTTAGTAGTCATTACGATATCGAAAGTTACTGACAGTTTAAGTGTTTTCTAGAAATGTCGTCAACTGTTCATTTTTTCCCAGTCTTTTACAGATCTTACTGCAAATGTCCACAAACCCATTGTAAATACAGACTGATGCAAAGTAAACACTGAAGCCTCAGCATCAGATAAACAGAACACTGAAGATTCAAATTTTTTTTCTACACAAGTCTTCCCAGCCTAATTTACAGCAAACTTTCCATATGTATCAATTTTCATGGGACTTTATGAACTTTGAATTGTTTTCTTTGATGAAGTCAACAGTTTTACTCACTATACAGGGGCTTTGATACTTTCAGTAGATGTGAATTCAGAAAGTAAGGGAGGTGCTGTGTATAATAACAAAATGTGTATTATTTAATACAGAGGTCAGGAAGAAAACATTTTTCACTTCTTCCAGAAAATTAAAAAAAAATGCTTTAAGAGAAATGTCTAACTTTTGTGAGAGCTTTTGTATGATTTTTGTAAAACTTTCATGTTTCTGTGACACTAAGACTTCCACAAAAGAGAGGAGCATTAGTGGGAACTTTGTAGACACGCAGAAAGAGTTGTGTCTGAACATTGCTCTTCTGTTTAATTTCACAGAAGCAAAGAAAAAGGCCTGGAAAGTGGTTTTTAATGAGCTGGGTAAGAGTACTGAAAGGGCATTTGATAATTAACACTGTAGAGGAAGACAGCGAAAGGTTTTGTAAAAAAAAAAAGATACTTGGCCAGTTGAAGAGTATGTCATTAGGGAAGACCAAAGTGATGAAGTATGAGGCCAAAACCTGAGGAGTTCAGACTAATTTTATGTCCAGATACTACTTCAGGTGTGTTTAGGAAAAAAAGAATTTTTAAAGTGTAGTAAACAAAATCATAGTTTTATATATATCAGAATAGACGGAAACTAATTTTGCACATAAAATGTAGCTATCTAGTTAGCTGTTGTTTTGTTATTTTTTTTAACTGGCTCAGAAGACTCAGTCAAACATAGTCTGAAATTTTGTAATTAGAAAACACCAGGAATAGTTTTATTGAAAAGATTGCAGGAAATGGTGCATTAGTAGTGTTTTCTTTAAAAATATCAGTTACATTTTTGCTTGGAGTATCTGAACAGAAAATATAAAATAGGAACACTGAAGACAGAAATACAATGCAGGACAGTGAATAGGACAGAGGTGTAAAACTCAGCCCAAAATGGATGGCAGATGTGGCTGGGATAAAGGAACTGCAATCCAAACATTCCAGAGAACTATGCAACAGCTTTTACAAACACTCACTTGCATAATTACTGCTCAGTTTTGTGTGTTCTGATCATCAGAGGGATTTTCAAAGCTGAGAACTCAGATATGCAATCTTGATGCAAATTCCTAACCTGCTTTCACCCTGATTTTAGTTAGGCACTTCAGTAACTAATCAATCAAGGTATTAAAAGTAAGGTTTTCAGATAGACTAACGTCCACCTATTGCATAACACAAAGTTTCTCCACAGTACCGCATATGTCTGCAGCACCAAAAATACCAATTTATCTAGATGAGTTAGAATAATCTCAGAGTTTACACACTATTTCTGCTTTTGATAAATTTATAAAGAAATGTTGCAAAAAATACATGCCTTATAAAAGAAATCTCCAGGCAGTTTTTTAGTCAAGACGTTGGCCATAAATTTTCCAAAAACATCAAAGCAGCTTTTAAATAAACGTGTGTCCTTCAGGAAGATCATATGCAGAAAAACAGATTCACTGTAAAGGTCATTTTATTCCTAGACATGCCAGAAGTTTGCTTACATGAGTGGATTGGTTAAAGCCTAGCAGACAGATGAATACCTCTCTACTTCTGCTGCAGCAATGTCTGAGGTAGCTGGCTGGTTCTTTTGCCTTTCAAAATCGCAGCTGAATAGCTATGCCTCCATCCAGGCCCTCTACTTCCCAAAGTACACAGAGATTGGGGAATAGATAACTAACAACTGCGATAATAACTTGGACATCCAAATATGCTTTCTGAGGTAGTCATCTCATGAAACAGACCAAACCTTTGAAAAGCAAGCCCAGTTTATTATAAAGTATACTATATAAAAACATTGTTTTAAAATATATTAGGTATAAAAAGATGTTTAAAGAGTACAAAGGACAGGTACACACCTTAAAGAAGCTGCATTTTTTGAAAAAGTTGGTTTGTGTCATTAGGATAAACAGGGTGGGAGTTATCATTTCCAGGTAAGGAATTTTAGGTTCAGGTAGATGAGTCAAAGGTAATTAAGAAAAAAGATCTGGTCCAAGAGAATATGCTAAGAACATAAAATTACATAAATAGGTTCACAAGATTGTAGAGAAATATAACTGTTATTGTCCTGCTCATTAAGAAAATAAGTTATTTGTCCGATATTCAAATGTGTAATTTTATCATTATAAAAATCAATGGCATTAAAAACCACACCTGACTTCCAAGGTCTTTTTATTAAGAGATTTTTTTTTAAAGCTCAAAACCTGCACATCCCTGCACTTCTGGATGCACTAAATTGCAAAGGCTAAAGGTCCGTGAGGTATTTTTGCTGTAGGGTTATCTCATTCCAGAGTGTGTTCTGGAGCACGAATGGGTCAGTCTCATTATTCATTTCATTTATTACTTGTCAAAATGTCTGACTCCAGCTCAGTTCCATGAGTGGAGATGGTCATGTGCTAAAGAAAATGTGCTGCTATTTTGTTGCTGGCCCAGATGCAAACTCATGCTGCCCCATGGAGACAGGAGACAGCAGCAGAGCTGCTCCTGCCCTCCTGCCCGCTCCCCCCGTGCCTCTGCTCAGAGCAGAAAGGCTCCAGGGGGCCAGGCAGGGCTGAGGTGTCAGCCCTTCTGCGTTTCTGCTCTGTCCTAGTGTGAGCTGAGGTACTAGTTTGCTTCCATTCACGTAGTCCGTGGCTTGAATGTCAGCCTTTGCCTGGTCTGGTTTCTACCAAAACCCGAGTCTCATAGTCCCAGCATCCCTTTTGCTGGTCACTCCAGCAAGACCCATCCTACACACCTTGATAGTTCGCTTCTTGAATAGCTGACACACTCTGTACATTTTTACAGTTATCTGTTTGGACAGGTAATTGTTTTAATCGTTATCATTAGTCGTGTTTGAAGGGAGAACAAAAAGGCAGAACTGCCCCATTGTTAACAGAGGTTAGTGGGTAACTCGCTGCAGACAAATGTGCTTTCCTGGAAAATGAGCTGTCTAAAGATCAAGATCACTAGTGAAAATATTCAGAATATTTGTATTAATGTGTGAATATATTACATGTGAGAGCAGCATTTTACAATACTTACTTTACAACCTCAAATGTCTGAAGACCATTTTGCAATACTTAAGGCTTGAAAATTACCAGGTGTCCTTAAAAACACAGATATTTCTCATATCTGAAACTATCATTAAAAACACAAAACTTGAGTAGTTAATTTGAATTTGACCTAATTGTCAAAGCAAAAGGCAAAGTAGAAATACTGTAAGCTCTTTGGGGCAAACTTTTCTGTTCATGCTGCAAACGTACGTGCATGGAAATAGCAGCAAACAAGGAAGCACCGATTTAGATGCCCTTAATTTTTTATTGTATTAAGCAGTTAAAAAAAAATTCCTTAGTGTGATGACTGTGAAATTACAAAATGGTAAAAGAGAGCAGCATCTAGTTCTTGATTCCCTCAAGATAGCTGAGAGACTGCAGGGTCAGCCAAGTAGTGACTTGTTGATACGGAGTGTCTAGATTGTGCCTTGCTGGCTGACTCTGGGATTGCTTTATAGCTCTCTGGGGATGGGGGTGATGGGTTTGGAGACCAGGCTGTTCAGCTATCGCAGCTCTGAATAGCTCATCTTAAACTTCATTGCTGGGGCTTTTCCTTTTGTCTAACTTGACTCCAGATGTTAGTGGTGGTCTTTGTTAATCAAATGATATATGACTAGAGTAAGAACCAGATCAGAAGCTCCAAAAAAGAAAATTCAGTGAGTGAAAATGGCAGGTATATACACTGCCCAAATGCTGCAGGGAGCCTTGTCTTGTAGAGGTGGCCACAGAGTCCAAC
The DNA here is from genome assembly GCF_000687285.1 of Phaethon lepturus. Lineage (NCBI taxonomy): Eukaryota > Metazoa > Chordata > Aves > Phaethontiformes > Phaethontidae > Phaethon > Phaethon lepturus. The sequence continues at coordinate 19,123 of NW_010544897.1, forward strand.
TGTTGGAAATAGGGCAGTATGTATAGGGGTCCTATTGCTACCTCCTAGTAGATGCTCTCTTGAGACAAATTGGTAGTAATTTTTTAAAGAATCTTTTTTGTGCCTGGCAAGGCACAGTTTGGATGGGTTTGAACCTAGATGCCAGCCTAGATACGTAAGTGTAATTTTTGGGAAGTCAAAAGTGCTTCAACAGTAAAGAATGTGGTAAGTCTCTTTGTATTGACACTATAGGGCTGTGATGTTCATACAGTGTTTGACGTATTCAGGAGTCTGTCGTATGTGTTATTCAGCTCATTAAAAAGAATATACTGCATTTAAAAATTGCAGAATACATTCTTTTCTCATTTTCTTCTACATCCAACATCATTTCCCACAGCCATTCCTGAGGTGGTAGGAATAACTCTACAGTGAGAGTATATCATTTCTTTCACGTGACATTTTGGCCTGACTCTTCTGCAGAAAAAGAAAATAGAGCAAGATTCTTGTTTGTTTATGCTTTCTTTCCACTTTTCCGTTCACTAAAAAGACTGATGTGTCTATAAATGTATTTCATATCTACTTTAACACTTGCATAATGAGCATCTATGTGTTTTGGACTTCTGATTTATTCTAAAAAGAATCTTCAAAATTTCCTTTCAGCTTGAAACCTATCAGAATATCAGACCTCAATATCAGTTCCAGAAAGAATCAGTTGCAATGTTTCTGGAAGGACTAATAGCTACTTTTCCCTTTTGAGGGGTTATTAGCTCTGCACAAATAGGTTAAAACTGGCTTGCTCATTGTACTCGGAAATAGCCAATGCGCTAGGTCCAAAGGAAAACTAGTGCACATTGTTAGATTGATAACATTAGAAGTTATTCAAGGTCAAATTCTTTGAATTCTTATGGTTTGAATTATTTTTTAGTCTTTGCCTAGAAGGAATTGCAATCCACACTACTTGTGTGATTCTGCAAGTACCACATTAGAAACATTTCATGAATATTAAAGCATTGCTGCTGAGAGCTTTGCAGCTTTCCAAAGGTACTGATGAGGTGAATTTTTCTAACTGTCATTTATTTGAAAACAGCGTTTCAATACGGCTTTAAAGAAAGGTTCTGAAAAGACACCTTATTCTAACTTTGAAAATGGTTTTTAAAAAGTATATAGAAAAGACCCCGTTCCCCTTTCTCCTGCGCTTGCAGATAGATGTTTGATTTAAATATATATTATTTTTTCACCTGCATGACATTTTATTCACAGGCTAACAAAAAAGAGTATGACCAAAATCCAGTGTCAAAATTTTGAATGCTGTCTGTTAATCTTTGTTAGAAAGCTGCTTTAAGCTAAAATTCTAAAATCCTCTTATCGCTAAAATGGTGGTCTTAACATGCACACAGCTTGTACTACAGGGTACAGCTAAGTAAGCTTGTTCATACTGTTCTTCATCATGAGCCTATGGTGAGTATGTTAAATAATGCTTGTATGCTCTACGTCTTCGCAGAGTTGTGTTCAGGTTGTATGTCACACTATGTAGCTTGCCATCTTACTGGATGGCAAGTTCTCTGGGGTCTGGGTAGCTACCTCAACACAAACAAAAATAACGCTGTAACTAGCATTTTATTTGTGTTGTAATGTCATCTGGACTGAGGGGTAGGTACACTCAGGGCTTTACTGTGATATGTTTTGTGAGATTTTCTTTTAAATGGGAGGTACTGATATTCAAAACTTTTTTTTTTTCATGTTAACATCCCCAGGCATCAGTTTTTAGACTATACAGTGTAGTTGTAAATTCCTACCAAATATGTCATGCAACTTCTATTTTCTTGATGTTTCTTGATTTGTGCCCGTGCAGTTGGTTTTGTCAAAGCGCACGACCCCTGCAGCAGCCCGGAGTCTGGTGTGGCAGGAGGAGGTAACTGTTTCGGAGGCAGCTGCTACCGCAGAAAGCAGGGGCAGCTCTAACCTTGAGGATAGTCGGGATCTATCCCAGTAGAAGTTCATAAACTTTTCCGTGGTCTTTCTTTGTCATTACATTTTAACAGTGACATGCAGTAGTGGCATAACATACACACGCTTTTCACCATTTTACAACAGAAGGTGACTATATAATAGTACAAAGGTCTCGCAGCAATGCTGTATCGTGTGACAACCTGTTGCAACATGTGGCAAATTTGCTGCTTCTATTTCCACTAACATTTCAAGGTGCTGTTGTGCATT
>NW_010544897.1:21349-22189 GCF_000687285.1 Phaethon lepturus
AGCCCTCAGCTGGTCTTTTGCTTTCCAGCCCCCAGGTCCCAGAGCCAGGCACCTTGCCACTTCGCTGTGTGTGTGAAGGGTGTGTAAGAGAAAGCTGCAAGGCTGTTTAAAAGGGAATCATCTTTTATTCTGTTTTGCGAGGTGGAACAAGTAAATATGCTTGTCAGTATTTTTTTCATAATAACCTATGGGTGCTTGTTTTGTATCATACTGTTCTGCGAAATCTATGTCGCACCCAGGCAAACGTGCATGCACACGCCTGCAGAAGGCTACTATAAAACTTAGACTTGTGGTCGCCCCAGGCTAAAAAGCAATAGAACAGACACTGATAGAAAGCATCAGGCAAGTTCCTTCTTTTTTTTGTTGTTTCCCTAAGGCAGTGACCTTGAATCATGAAAATGATTCTTCTGAGAACAGCAGGCATGGGGCAAAAAATCAATTACCATTTGTATTGAATTTTTTTGTATCAGTCAGTGAAATCTGTTAGTTTGTTGATAGCTTCTGCATTGCTATGCCTGATGTAGCTTGGAATATAAACATAGAAATACAGCTCTCTGTAGACTGTAGTCACGCAAGTTTTTAGAGATGTTAACTATTATAAGAATGTTAATTAAATGCATCCTCAGAAATTTGTTCTACACTGCCCATATTTAAGGAATGTCTTCCCTCCCCCCCCGCCCCCTTCAGAAGTGCAGCCAAAAGTGTAGAAGGTCTGAATCTGGTGATCTGCACTATCTGGATGTTGGTAGAGGACTAACGAATCAGCAGCGTAAAGCTTCAAAAGGATTTACTGTTTCACTCACCGGTGGCACAGCTCTGATTCCAAAGCTACCAAGAATT
>NW_010544897.1:22220-31645 GCF_000687285.1 Phaethon lepturus
TTCCTGAGGAATAATGGTGAGTGTCATTTGGCTGGTGAGGACCAAATTTGAGGTACATGACAACCTCCATAAACTGCAATTCATTAAATAAGGCACTGGATCAGGACTAGGATTCTCTCATATCTTTATTTTGTATTTTTAGAAAATATTCTGTCTTCTTTATGTTGTATTTCCCCATTTGCTTAACGCAAAGATGACTCTTCATAAATTTCTTAGAGATCTAGAGATGGTATATATAAAGCGATTAGTAATTTTGAAATTCCATTGCTCTTCCAAAGGAAAGTCTTTCCTCCACTTTCTGAGTAGTTAAAATGGTCATGGGTGATATCTTGGGAGCTGGAAGAATAACAGTATGCAGTGGTTTTGTGCACAATGGCAAAACATAAAGAGGCACAGTAAGGCAGCTTATGGGAAAGATAGTACAATAACAACACTGACCTCCTGACCTTTATAAATTAGGAAGTGCAATTTCTAAATCAAAAACAGCACCAGAAGCTCTGGGAATGGAAACAGGCTTAATTCTCTGTTGTGCAAAGAACCCGAGATTTCCATAACAGCAGGTCAGATTTTCAGTCCTGTGTACGTGTCCACTCATTTCATAAATTCCCAACAGCTGTGTGTTCTGCTGGCCTTGAGAAAAAGCAGAAGCCAGTGAGGGAGGTGTGGGGTGGCTGGCTGGGGTTTGGCACTCTTTTCATGCCAATGAGGGGCAGAGTTGCACAGAGAGGGGGGATTTGAGTAGTCCTCAGTTCTTCCAACCCAAACTGTTCTATGATTCTATGATCTATTTGCAGTTGAGACTCTCTTTCTCTCCTACAATGTCCACTGAATTGGCTGAACACTGCCACTGCAGTAAACAGCATACTGCTGCCTTCAGGAAAGAATGACCCAAACCAGCTCTCTAATCTTAAAATAAATACTAATCAGATATAGTGGCATTCACTGAGAGATTCTTTCTGCTGCTGCCTCTTTTAATTTTCTGCATGCAAGATTTCTTCGATAGTGTGGGTCCTGGAGCTTGACTGATCTTTAGCAAGAGTTTGGTGGAATATCCCTTTGAGGACGGAGAGTTCAGCTCGGGCTGGGAAGGTGGGGCTATGTGTTTTTTCGTGTAAAGGCATACTCTTAATTTTTTGCTCTCAAAATCATGACTGTGGTATACTTCTGTAATCACAATACAGTGATTATTTGTAGTCTTGTTTTCCAGTATATTCATACCAGGCTATTCACTGTTCTCCCATTTGAAAAGAGGCTGTTTAATACCTTCAAATATGGATTTAATTAATTGGGGTGGACACTTTTCTGAATTTTCCACTATCTCTGAGAAAAATACATTTTTATCTACAGGAGTAAAAAGATTTCACACCTCAAAGCTGTTTATTAAAAAAAAGTTGTTCTATGGTTCCAATTAAAAAATATATATATTTTCTGTTATATTTACTACCACTTTTCCATGAGACACAATTGTTAGGAAAGGAGATCTCTTGTCTTCAAGAGACAAAGAGCAAATGGATCTTGAATGAAGCATAACAATTTTTTGATTCACAGAATAGTTTAAATCCAATTCATTAGCGTAAGTGTTACAAGTGAAAATACAAAAAATAATTATTATATTACCACTCTTTGTGCCACAGAATTTGCGGGGATGAAAAAGAATGAGTGTGTGGTATTTTCATTCTATTTTCCAGATGATTCTTCCTAATTATTTAACTTGGTCACCACATTCTACCACCACTTTATTGTTACTACTTTGAGATGCTTTTGTGGTATCTTTTTACCCAGACTATCTAACAAAACTTTCTCAGAGTTGCCTGTCATAGCCCAAACAGGTCTTACCAACCTACAGTTGATATGTTTGAACTAGGGTTCTGTAATATTAAAACAAAACCCGCAAGCCTATGTAGAACTTAGCCATAAAATGGGTTCAGATCAGTAGTATAACTACATACCTATTTATAATTAATTTTTTAATATATCTTCTTTACCTGTCATTATACCTAATGTTATTAGTACAGACTTTGAGGCTCTCAAATACCAGGTGGAGATTTAACATTTGTAGGACAGGATTCACTTTGAAAGGAAAGGTACTTTTAAAGCTACCTTTGAAAAGCAGAACAGAGCAACCCATATGTCTAAACTAAGGTCCCAAGTTGTTCTTCTGTGCATGACATTGGACAGATTAATTCATAAGTGCCGCCACTTTCCAATAGCAGATGTATGATGGGCTCTATGACAATATACTAGAGTTAACAGCAGAGAAAAGAATGTGACGAGAGGTCATGGATCAGAAGAAATCCCATAAAATAGATGTCGAGAGAATCCTTGCAAGTCAGCCTCCCAGGCCACCCACCCACCGGCGCGAGCAGCAGCAGGGCTGGCCCCAGCGTGGTACACTTCCCCTCCTTCCAGAAAAGCAGCTGGACTCTGTTTCTCCGTTCTAGGAAACCAGTATGCTCTTTGGGACACATGGAGCACTTACAATCCAGAAGAGAACGTCATACCTGCCTCATACCATCGGCCAGTGAAAACTGGTCTGACACTATGCCTGAAGACTGCTTTTTTTTTTTTCCCAGACTGAGATTTCATTTTTAGTGGAAGACTCGTATTGCCACGTCCTCTGACCTACTTGCTCATCTCCAGTGGCCTTAATTTAGAATAGTTTTTTTTCAAAAATTGAATTGTTTTGCCTTTCTTTTGCTTCCAATCGTGTTAATACTGAACAGATCAAGAGTTAAAACATTTAATCCTGTGTTCTTCTGTTTTCTGTTTTTTCTAAAGGATGAATCATATGAGTACGGATGGCCTTTTGTTATTCTTTAGTAAACTCAAACAAGAATATTTATTCCCTCATTAAAAAAACAATAAATCAGCAAACAGAAAAATGTGAAACAATAATTTTTTGAAAATCTTGGCTGTATCTTACAGTTATTGTTCTTTTTTTATTTAAAAAAGAAAAAAAGAAAATGTTCATAAAATGTGCTAGTGCTGAAGGCTAAAACCTGGAACCTTTCTATGCTGAAGTGCGCTGTGAACCAATAGCTGAAGTACAGTACACTTGAGTCCTCCTGGGAACTACATGTACTATCTGGAGCAACAGTGATTTGAGCAGAGACAACAGACACAGCAGCCGGTCCCTGAGCAGAGCCAAGAGAGTGACTGATTTGCATGATGCACCCCAACTTTCTACACAAACCCTATGGTAAAAGGATAACCTACTTTTACGATAATTTGTTCTCGAACTGCTCTTCTGATGGATTTAACAGGTTTTTGTTACTTAGAGATATAGCAAACATGATTTTTTGTGCTTGTGTAAAACTAAACATAGACACCAATTCACAACTAGGTTTACTCTTAAATTTCTAAATATTTTCTGCCATTTTATGTTATTTTGATGTCCAACAGCCACAAGTTGTAGAGCACAAAAGCCTTTGCAAGACACTGTCCTGCCACAAAGTCTTGTAGCCATTTCATTAAGTACTCCCTTAGGTGGACAGGACTGTGGTATTTCTTTAAAAAGTGAAGGTGTGGGGTTTTTTACTTGTACAGTGGAAATCTGAATTAGAGACAAGAAGAAAGGTTTCATTGCAAAATAGTTTTGACACCTTGGTCAGAAGGAGGAACAGCTCCACAAAGGCATTGGGCCAGTGTTCTAAATTAACAGATTCCATCATTGGCGACAGGAGTAGGTACGTGTTCAGTACAGAAAAACCACGCCCTGGCCGTAGATTCTGAATTCCCCAGCATTTGGTACACTCAAAGGTCATTAAACTAGTTTGGCTTGTGTCCCCTCCTGCTGTGAAGAGAAAATGCTGTGGGTGCTGTGTGCTTCACCCGTATGCAATCATAATGTTGGCTTTGCCTTAAGAGCCTTCACAGCTGTGCTGTACAGTTAGTTCCCAACATGACTCAGATGAAGGGTTTTATTTAATCTGCTCAGGGCTTTTGCAAAAAAGAGAATTTTCATTTATGAAAACCATTGAAGCTGTGCAAAGCTGAAAACAGAGTGCTTGTGGACAACAAGGGACTGCGTCTCAAAAGCTGATTTCCCATTGTTGTAGGAAATAATTTCGGAGACGATGGAAAGATGGGAGAAGAATGAAACAATTTCATTGACTTGGCCACCTTAATTCCTGTAATTGTCTGTTGAGAAATCAGTCATAATTTGCATTACTTATAGCTCATAAACAGGAATGGTTAAAATAGTGCATGGGACTTTTTTGTTTAGTGGCTCTAGATTCAGCTTTTCGTGTAAGTCAAATGTTTCTAAAAAATGGGCTTTAAGAAAAAAAGGTGTCATAAGTGTATCTCAGCAGCATGTGTTGGTTCACTAAGTACAATTTGGGAACAGGAATTTTTTCACATTTACCTGAATACAGTCTTCCCCCCGCGCCGCCCCCATACTTTTGGTCACTATTTGCACTTTTTGCAGTGTTTTATTTCTGTGAAACCTTACGCTCCTTTTTAAATTCTGAGATTCTTTACTATCATTAAAATTGACACAAAACAAAAAATAAATGTCTTGTTCCTGACAGGATAATTACCAACAAAAACTGAAGATTCTCAGTTCAGGTTAAGCTTTCTTGGAAACAAGAGATAGCTGCCAGCCTTTTCTACAGGTCAGAACTCTGGTAACTTTTCAAGTAACACTTAGATCATTTGCTTAAGGACTGACCTTTTGGGGAGGTGGACCTGCGGTTACCTGATAAATATGTTAGAGTGTGTCTCTCATTTGTCATTCTGAGGCAGAATGTCACTAACCACAAGACTCAAACATACACAAGGAATCCCAAATTGCAGGAGCAGCACGAATACTCCAGTCAGCTAACGTAGAGGTTGGTTGATAGTTGTGGTCTACACCTTTTTCATGATATCCACAGTAAAAAGCAAAGACGTTCAATAACTTTTACAAGTAATTATTCCAGGTCCCCCCCATGTAAAAATGCTTTGATTCTGAGTACTTTTTTCCAGTTTAGACCAGATGCCAAGCCATTACATCCCCCGGAAGGTGCGTGTTAACCAAGAGCTACTCACTAAATACTCCTATCAAGAATTGAGACAGGTGGGTTTCTAAGGGGGCTGTTTCTGTGCAGAGGATGTGTAAAGGGAGCCTTTGATCATAAAGTGTCCACGGATGTTCAAGGAAAGTTGTTGTGCCACAGTGTTCAGGCTGGGTAATTAAAACAAAACAAAATGGTGAATGCCTAGTCAAAAGGAATTGACTCATAACAGTAAATGGCAATTGCCTTGTGGTTTTACACTGGAATTATAAAATCAATTCTACAACCACTGTTACGTGAAGGTAGCCCTAATGAGAAATTTGAGTGCAGCTGAACATTGCCATTTGTTATTTGCTGAACCACAGCAAATATACTGCAGAACCCAAGGAAGACAAGGTCCATAGGTTATTTTGGTTTTTATGGGATGTAATCATTAAGTGATATTGGTTATGCTTTTATACAGACACCTCAGGATTCCTTTCTGTATAAATTCAAGCACACAGATAGATATTCCAATGTTTATGGGAAATAGTAGGTGTCATGGATAAATCTGTGTTCATAATCTAGTTAGAGACTATTTTAATATTCAAAAGGAACAATCCAGAACTGTTCTTAGAATTTAAATTTTACTCAAACAAGCAAGTGTTGTTCTGTAAAAATTGAAAGGAAGCGTTAGTGAAAATAAGGGAGTCACCAAGGGTGTTCGCTTTTTTTAAAAGGATAAACTTAAGAAATAGAGAGAAATGTTTATTGTGGTCAAATAGGCTGAAAATTTTGTAGAATTCAATATGAAAGTGGCTTTAAGTCAAAGACCATGATCAAATTGCTTCTAGTTTTTCCTTGGCTATTTAAATGTGAACGCTTACCATGTAACAGTCATTGTTTCATGTAAGTTAAACAATTACTGTGATGAACATGTAGGCATTAATACAGAAAACAGAGTGGCAATAAAAAACTGATCTGCATGCAGTTTTGATAAATGGTTGATTTAGTTTAATCCTCATTCCATAGCTGAGAATGGTTTGGATCCAGTGTTTGGTCTGTTTGTACATTTCTATTGAAAAGAGCCAAACAAATCAATCTAGGTATTATTAGATATTGTGGTTCTAATTTATGTCCTGAGCATAACTCCAAAAGAGAAGAAACCTTTATAGGCATAAAAATCTGAAGCGTTTTGTCTTACGTTCTAGGATAGCTCAACTGGAGATGGTTATGTGTTTATTAATTGTAGCTACTTGAAGATTATAAACCAAATAACCTAAGCTGTTAAGTAATATGATACTGGATAGGAAAACCCAAAGCTACATGAAATAATTCTAACATCCCAAAACAGACAATGTGGAAAATGGGGGAGGTATTTAATGCAAAAAAAAAGTCGTGTGTAATTCCCTTGAAATGTGTCAAGGCATTCATGTGTTATGAGTGTGTAAGACACAGAAGAGACCCTTAGGGTATGTTGAAAGTGGCATCAAATTATTTAAGAGCTCTTCATACTTGCTTCAACCTCTTCCACCTCAGGTGACCCCAGCAGAAGAGGACTTTCCAGTTTAAGTGCAAATGTATTTCAGACAAATAGGTTTTGAAATGAGACCCAGTACCTATAAGATTAAAAGGTAATCTCAAGCTGCTCTGATTTTGTTATGCATACAGAGATATCGGTCCCGTTTTTTGGAATAACAGTTGATGACATTAATGAATTATTGATATATCGGCAGGATGGTTCCCTGGTTCACTGTAATCTCAGCAACACTTAAGAACAAATGAATGAGCACTCGTGCAATTAATGACCTGAATCAAATTAACTGATTGAGAGTAGCAGTTAGTTTGGTCATTGTTTTAGCAGAGATGCACATTGTGACAGCTTTCTGCATTCACTTTGGACTCTCCTAAACTTGTACTTAAAGCTACACTCCCAGCAAAACTACATTCATAACAAAACCTGCTTAAGATATCTTATTTGGAAAGTATGTGTGTGTTCTGATCCTATTCTCAGTTAAGTTTTGCATGTAATAAAGAACGAACTAGGGTTAAAAGGAATTAGTAGTCTCAAGATTTCTTTTTTTTTTTTTTTTTTTTGTCCACTATACCTTCTTGTTTGAGAAGCAAACAGTAAAGAAAAAGGTGGTACTTGTTCTGCATTCCTTTCAAGCGTTGTAATGACAGCATCAAACTGAATTATTTGAAAAATTTTAGTTTGTGAGATTAGTGCATCTGATTTGGGATCTTATTTTCGTAATTTTTTTTTTTTTTTAATGCTTGCTTTCTCCCCAGGTCACATAAAATCATGGTGTGAGACAGAGATGGTGAGAAAAGCACTGGAACAGAAGTGTTGCAATTTTCAGGCCTCCCTTGCATTAACTCTGATCGGTCATCAGCAGATATATCCAGGTTTGCTTCTCCACTTCTGAGATTCTTTCAGTTTGTGTGTCCACATGAGGAATTACCTTTTATCTTTGTTAGGAAGCACTGAGAATTGAAAATCCTGTTTGGACTGTACCCATTGACTCCTAATTAACATGAAAAACTGCTTTACCACAGAGGCTTTGTCACAGGACTTTTTTCACATGCGTATATCTCACATACCATGAACACTAACTATTCATATGCAATCTCAGTATGCATTTCATACCCGCACAAGAGTTCCAGATGTGCTGTGTATCTTGTTTAGTTGACTTTATTCTTCTGTAAAGCCAAGAGAAATATTAATCATTCATTTACTGTTAGGGGATGGGTCTTCTTCTCATGTTTCAGTAAAGGGGGTGGAAAAGTAAAGTAAGCCAATTTTTTTCCTATTTAAGGCCAAAGCTGGGGAATGCTTGTGGCTGAGTTCTGTACATGGCCCGGTGCTGGAAGGGCAGGGAACAACCGATGTTGCTATTTTGAATAGATTTTTCTCCCCCCCCCCCCATTTTTATTTTTGCACAGAGAGTCTCATGTCTAATATTTAGACATGATGAGCTTTGTGCAAAAAGTAACTTTGCTCATTCTTGCCGTGTTTCAACCCTCAGTTATTTTGGCACAACAAGACGGTGAGTAATTCAAGCTTCTTATGATTTAATGTTTTTATTTTATTTTTGTTTTCACCAATTATTTTAATAGTTTTTAAGAAATGTGTATTCACAAATCTCACCAGAACACTTTTCCTTCGCTAATTCAGCAAAGTCAGATATTTAATGCTGAAGCTGAAAACTGCAGGAGTTTGCATTACCATCCCAAAGGTTTCTCTTTGCTTTCCTTTCTTCTGTGGTTACAAGCATTGTACAGTGTTGTCTGCCTTAGCTGCATTTGTTCTTGTTCCTACTTGTTTTCCTATTACAGACACTGGAGAGTTTTTAAACTATTTCTTTGAGCTCTTGGAATAACATTTTAACTGTTAGCTCTGTGCTGCCTGGAAGTTATTTGTCACAAGCAGTAAGTCTTTGCTTCCAGCATTTTTATTTGGAGTTCTCCTTTGTACTTGTGTGTTTTCTGCTGGCAGCGTGGGGGTTTGTTTGAACAATTTGCGTGTGGAAAACACCCTTAAAATTTTAACCGGCTTTGATGAAACAATTTTTAAGAGAGATATATGAAAATATGTGAGCTTATGGGATTTTTACTTCGACATAAAGCAGGAGGGTAAATTAATTCCCTCAGCTGCAGTAGTTTGAATTGTGCATCTGCAGGCAGTTTCAGTCTCTCATGAGACTGATTAGCAGCTGATGGTATCTGGGAGTCCGTGTGAGTATGTGTGTGCATGTTTACAGAGAGTGAGAACACGAAAAAACAAATGAACATGGAATTTAGAGGGGCAAAAAAATATTTTGTATACAATAATTCAACTTAGAGTGAAGATAATGTGGTACAAGTATTTAAGTTAAACAGATGACATTCCACAAGTACAGCTGACCTTTTTTGGATGTGCTCTGTTCCTGCTTGCCAGACATTGTAAAGCAGACCTTCCTTAAGATTTTTTAATCTTCCTTAATCTTTTTAATCTTCCCTAAAACATTTTTCTTTCTTGTAAATATAAAAGATCTGCAACATATTAACCTGCATTGAGGCAACAAATAACTTTACAAATAACTTGATAAGCAGCAGCCAAAGAAACTGTAGTGCAGTAAAGGAAAGCCAAATGCCTTTAAAACCACACCCTGCCCCAGTCTCAATGATACAAATAATGAAAACGATTACTTTAGCCCTTTCGTGGCAAATCTGTCTGCCTCGGCACACCTGGAGGGGCACCTCTGCCGCGGGGGTGACTGTAAGTCCACCAGCAGGCTGTTGGCAGTGGAGCAGTTGGAGCTCAGGGGACTCCCTGTGCATGAGTAAATCAGGTAACATCATGTGCAGCAGCAGCCTGCCCAAATACCAGCCTCCCTCACCAAGCACAGACACAGGCTAAGCCTTGTAAAGTATCTCAAAAGAAAAATAGCACATGTAAAGATGTTG
>NW_010544897.1:31673-36125 GCF_000687285.1 Phaethon lepturus
AATATACTGTGAACTGATACTCTTCTGTTTCTGCTTTTCTAGTATATAAACTGTCACTTCAGTAATACACAGTGAAGAAAATCTTATAAAATTTGAGCAAATATATGCTGTGAGTTTTCTTGACTTACAGCAGCAAGTAATATACATATTGCAGATATATAATATGCATTATGTATATTTTATATATAATTATATCTTCAGAGGGATAAGGACTAAGGGACCATGCAATATAAAAAGAAGGAACATCAGTTTTATTTCTCCCAATGTACAAATCGCCTCTAGGTGCCAGCTCTCTTTCCAAAAAAAAATCCCTGGACATTTCTGAGGTGCAACACATATTCAACTCGAGAAATGGTAAACTTGGTGTAGAAGAACAATATACAAACGAAGTGTGAGGGAGTATTCTCATTTCTCTGCCACATTCCTGTTTCATGGTGTAGTAACATTTCCTTACTGGGCTAACTTCCATACTACTTACAGAGTAAGTTACACAGAGAGACTGATAAAACACTAGTTATCCCTTAAAATATTGAATTCTGTCCTCTCTTTGGAATGTTCCTTTCCACACATTTGAATATGCTTTTCTCACAGAAAATAATAGTTGAAGGAGTTGATTATTGGCATCACTAATTCATGTGCAGGGCAGTGATGGACTGGGAAGCCAAAATTTCCACGATTCAAAAGAGAATTTCCAGACATGCTAAAATGTTCTCTCATGTCAAGAAAAATGTTTATGTGGTTAATATCAAATGTAAGTCAATATAAAATTTTCCTTGGGAAAGCCTGCCAGGAGACGAGACTTGGCAAGATACTAAGGAAACTGCTCAGTATACAGTAAGTTTAGGATAGTCAGATGTACCTCTGGGCCGTGTTTCTTTGTCTTGCTGTACTAGCTAGGAGTGGAGATTTGAGGTGAACCTCTTCAAAAGCTCAGGATCTGGATATTGTGGAACAAGGAATTTTCTGTGACTTCTAAGAACATAAGCTGTATGTCCCGGTGAGCCACTAGGATGCTTTTAGCCTGCAAATGAAATCACCTTGACACAATTCAGGTTTTCTGATGAGTGTCAAGCTAATGTAAGGTGTTTGCAACCCCTAACCATCTTCCAAGGTAAAATGCCTCCTGGTGGCTGGCATGACATGAAGCTGGTGCTTCAGGCATGACAGATGATTCAGATTCCAGCAATGTATATACAGTTCCACCACTTGAAGGCACCTTTACATCCTGCATATTAAACTACCAAAAAGCCCAAGAACTTCAAATGGTTTTTTAGGAAAGAAACCCATCTACCCACTCAGTACAATTTGTGCAAGTGTTCGCTAGCCTTCTGGCCTACATTCATACCATTTATCTTGATTTGTAGAGTCAATCTAGACAGCTACTTCCAGAAGACAGCATAAATTTTAGCTAGACAGACTGGAGGTATTTGGCAGTTTCCACTGACTACAAAGGAAGCACGTGCACAGCCCTGCTTGCATCAGTGCCAAAAGGGAGCTCAGATGGATTTGGGCCTGTCCCAGCTGCATCTGAGATGGTAAGGGACGTCTCAGGCACTTGGAGTATGACACTCCGCTCATGTACACCCATAGTCCTTGAGGAACTTCATTGAGCTCATCAGGAAAACTCTACTGCTCTAAAAGCAGTGTGAGAGCAGAGCCAGAAACCCTTCATTATTATTCCAAATATTTTTTTGCTCTAGTGTAATTTAGTGTTTTCCTTGTAATGTAAGTATTATCTTGGATGTTTGGTCAGGAAGCTCATTTCTGAGGTAATGACCGAATCCTAAAATATCTCTGAGAAGACTTACTGACCTTTCATATTATTTTCAGTTGCAAATGACAGTTTTAGAATGAAATATAACCATTATATATAGGTTTCGGGAAGCATGCAAAGAGCTCTTTATGCTGAGCACCCACTTCTGATCCCCCAGGAAAGAAGTATGATACTTCAGGAAAACTTGTGAACAGCTTGATTTCGCCATTTTGCTTGCTTCTTTTATTGAGTGGAAAGGATTAGGTAGGGAATGAAGTGGATGGGTACTGCACAGATGCAGTATATTTGTGAGACTGCCAGACTGACATTTTTAGCATTACCTATATGCAACTTTGCACATACACATTCTTTGTTGATAAACTAGCTGGTTTAAGGGTAATGCTAATGACAGTCAGAACTCTCTTTCCTCAAAGGTTTTGGTAACACAGGAAAGTCCCCCTCCAGATTTTTGAAGGTAAAACTAGATGATGCATGTCTGTGTGCTAACAGATAATGGCACCATCATAAGTAATCTAGACTATGTGAAGGTATGAAAGATCAGGGGTCTACTGCTGTTCTTCCATTTTTCCTAACTGTTTTTTACCAAGCACACGGCAGGCAAGGTTATGCTTGGGAAAACTGAAACATTCCTTTCTGGTCTGGAAAAATCATGCTAAATGAAAGCCCGGGGAATCCACCCCCTCTAAACATTATATATATATATATATGTTCTTGGAAATATGACAAATTTTATAAACACATTTTAGATCACACATCTCTGGAAGACATTAGCCTTAGGAAAATGAGACCATTATATATCCCTTTCATTATTTTCCAGATTTGTTTTTGATTTGAGACCAAATCTATGTAGACTGATTTTTTTAAAAGAGGAGATGGAGTTGGAAACATCCACTGGTTTATTACAGGGGGAGGAGGCAGAGGTAGAAGGGTGTTGTCTCTGGCATGAATATTACTGTTGATGCCTCAGTAAGAACCATTACCTTTGCTCCCTTTTTAGTGCTGCAGATTACAAGCAGATCCTATTTCCTCTTCCAGCTTCTGCCAAAGTTTTGAGGTTTGAAATAGGGAGCCAGGTGCCCCTTGCAAAATCGTAGCTGATGCCAGCCTTACACAACAGCTATGTGTTAGTTTTAATTAATGCTATTCAAGAGAAAGGAAGGAGTGAATTGCTATCACTTTTTTGTTTCACAAACTGGCTGATAAACCAGACTGACATGGATCTATTGGTCATTATGCCAGTTATGTGCTAATGTTGTTCAAACCTTGTTTTAATCAGAAATGTGCAGAAAATGGGACATACCTGGCTTCATAATTGCAAAAGCATGCTGTAGGTCAGTAACGGAAACGATGCAGACTGCCGTTTAGCATTTTGGATTAAAAGCAATCTCTTCAGAGTTGAAAGGTTCAGCCTACCAGTAGGGAGAAACAATAACAAAGCATGCTTTCCCAGGCTGGCAGGCACCATGAAAACTATATTGCTCTTGATGTTTTTATGGTAGGCTGGTAATCTGGAGAAGAGCACAAGCCACAGCTGCTGTAACAGTTGCAAGTTTTAATTTGTTGGTTTGAAGTAATAATTCGTCAAAACCCACAGAAGTGGAAATTAGTGCAATCGTCATGTCCATTAATACTCCAGATTATGCTGTCCTTTAGTCATGCTTGTTTAAGGAACTAGGTAAAAGATCTCAGCTAAGAAAAGGAAAACCATTGGCAATGGCAAAGATAAGTTGTTAACAAAATGGCTTTTTTTTTGTCTTGAAGTAACTGAATTAGATTCCCTCATCATTGCAGAAATTCAATGTGATGGAGCAAAATTCAAATTGTTATTGGAAACACCCAAAAAACCCCAACTCAAAAAGGGTATAATAAAATCTTCTCTGATTCAGCATGACAACTGTTAGCTCATTGTCCTTGTGGTAGCCTGGCAAATTATAGATTGCACAACTTCAACATGGTTTAGAGTTCAGTACCTACCACCTGTATGTCTACAGTTTTGAGACATTCTGGTTTTGTTTTTTGCCAGATGATAAATGATCTTCAACCTAAAATGGCACAAAAATTTTAGTGTCGTCATTCTACCTGCTGCAATACTTTACCAGCCCACCCCTCCATTGACACATCCACGATAATATACCCTGTATAGAAGGAGAACTAGGCACAGATGTGATTCCTTCTCTCAGAATGATGCGAGAAGTGTTATTTTCTGGCTGTACCTTCAGGTCAGGCTGTTGAGGGGAGTGTGGATGGGTGCAGAAGAATGTTGCAGCCTCTGGCCCAGAGCATGCTGCCCATCTCCAGCCAGGGGATCCAGTGGATTCCTCCTGGTGAGAAGGCTGTTTGGGGCTGTGCTGCTTATGGTGATGTTACTTTTTGTTACAGAGATGCTGCATGGTGCCTCACTGCAGTTGGCTTCCCATGGCCATGCTGCCACTAGATATGGGAGCCAGTGCTCTGCCTTAGTTGCTGCTGCAGGACAGCTACTCCTCTATAGATTTTCCTTCTTCCATTGAATCTTTTGATGCACAGGGTTTGTGAAGCTTTACGTTCTGTCCTCTCTGTGGCTTCCCTGACAAGAGATGCTTTATCCCTGGAAAAATCATAAGGAATTCTGGCAGAATCTTTCTCCATTCAGCACAGTTAGACACTGTGTTTCAGGGCAATAAGATTCCCACACTTAA
>NW_010544897.1:36156-56112 GCF_000687285.1 Phaethon lepturus
ACCATGCCATTAATATTTCTCACATTGCTTTGAGACTGTGTAACAATTTCAAAGATAAACCTTTGGGTTGCTTCTGGCTGTGGCTGATGAACTGATAATCTCCAGAGGCGGTGACTGTAGAGCAATACATCTTTCACACAGAGGCACAGTAAATTACATTTTGTATTTATATTTTCAAGCAGTTGTTATTTTTTCTCATCTTGTATTTCATAGGAAAGATTCTCTCCATTTTGCTTCGAGAAAACCTAACCTACTTCCAACCACTGCTTTTATTTATTTATTTTCACTTCAGAGCCAATCTTCTTGTCTCCGAGTTTGCAAAGTTGAAGCCTCTGCCTGTTTCATGTCAAAATGACAATGGAAAACATGATATAACCCCCTCCAACAACAACCATTTGTTGGCTTTAGTTTGGATAAACTTCGGCTCTGGGACTTCTGGCTTTGTTTAGTGAAAGTACAGCAGAAGAGATGCCTTTCAGATTAGCTAAGAGACTACTTCCATTTTCCGTCATTTACGTCAAACCCTTCATTTAAACATGAACTATCAGAATGAGAATGAAAACGGTAACTCCTTTAACAATGTCTGTACATTTTTGTCTTGCTTTGATTCAAACAAGTACTCCATGAAGAAATGTCTGCCAGGGAGGAGAAAGCATATACACGACATTGAACAGGAAGAATGTGATGATAATGGAAAGATATATATTTTAAGGCTGAATGTGTTTTGTTATTTTGAAAGCCTAGGCCTTCTCTTACAGCTAAATGGGCATCCAGATGACTCGCGAGAAAAGGGGGATGTGACTTGCAGATTTAAGACTTTAGCTGAGTTTGTACCAGAATGGCCTTCAGCGTAACACAAAGCTGTCCACAGCCACAGGAGACCCATCCCTTTCTGTGGCTAGTTGTCTCTTTCAGTCACTGTGCATCCCACCCTGGAGTGTGGCACAGGCACCTCTGCTTTCCTGCCAGGCAGCAAAACATTTCCTTCCATGTGCAAAATTTCTGTGGGCTGCTATGGTGGCTTCAGGCGCCACTTTATTCCCAGCACTGCGAAGGGCAGCAGAATCGTAGGAACACCCTGTGGACGTTTGCAGCAGTAGATATGAAAGGATGATCTGTGTCTGGAAACTACTTCCCACAGCAATTCGACACTGGCAGTTCTTGGAAAACTTCTGGACATAATCAGTTCCCACTGAAATTCCCCACAATTCATGCCCAGTGATCAGTCGGTGCACTAGCAGGCTGTCTGCTGCAAACATCTCCTTACCTTTATTCTTTCCCTTTGTGCTGCTGCTTCTCTCTTTTTTCCTTCTTTCCATTTTCTTTTAGGAAAAGAGTCAAGGGCAAAACTGCAGCTTCTTTTTCAAAGAGACACGAGAGAAACAATTGCTCACCCGAAAACAGCTAAGGGAAAATATGGGAAGCATCACTCATTTTTCCTTTGATGTTCACTGCAATAGCCACACTGAGAATCAAAGGAGAACGAACTACAGCCTTCACACTTTGCTTCAGCTATAAGCAGCAAAAATAGAATTCATATTATTTTGGAAAACACTTCTATATTCATGAGAGGCTCTTTTAAAAAAAAAAATCATATTTTTTCTGTGTTTGGCTTTAAATCTACTGTATGGTGTTTGCTTGTTTCCCTGCAGAGCAGTAGTCATTCTGTGCCAGCTGTTTAAGAGAAGAATGTCCTAGTGAAAGCAAACAATAGGCTGTGTAGTGGGAATTGCAAATCTTTGAAAAGAGTAATTGAAATCTGCTCAGACATTTTGAAGATACTTTGCACAATATTCCAAGCCTGTTGGTGGCTTAGTCGTTGGCAGGGTGGTCCTCTTTGTAGATCCCTCTTTTTTGTATGAACAGAATAGCATAAATATGGAGGGAGGAAAAAAAGAAAAAGTAAAGAAGAGAGGCGTTTCAAGTCCAACTGATTCTTTCCCTGTTAGAGCAGCTGAAGAGAGGAAGAGTGTTGTAAACTTCTTTCAGTGAAGAATCAAAAAATGTGCACAGCTGCTTCGTGTTCTCTGACCCAGGCTCTTCCACTCATACCTTTCAAGGACTCCGGCAGATAAACTCTGGTGGATCTGGCTGTGTCTGCTGAAGACGTTCTAGCCCTCTTCTGCTTCACGGCGTGTTTATGCTCGCCCTGTGCCAGTAGGCATTGTTGCTGTGTGGAGCAGGGAGAGCTAAATGTGTGCCAGGCTTCAGGCAGCCACTTCAGTAGCAATGCTTCTGACCTCTGCTATTAATAAAAAGTCTGCTCTGTGCTTGCAAGCTCTTCACTGCACCAAAAGTGTGGATTTTCACCTGGCAAGGTAGGTAGTTAGGAAGACCCTTAGGTCTTCATGCTTGAAAAATAGGCATAAAACTTGATACTTAAAAGTGACCCCAAAATTAAGAAAGTTGTCTTTGGTACCCTGAGGAAACCCTCACAATACTCACTTCCGTAGCCTTAGGGAGTTGGCAATGAGAACATTGAGTCCAGTGTACAAATAGCCATTTAATATCCTCTATGTGGCAGATTAAGAAGAATTTCAAATACTGCCATCTGTATTCAACAAACTGTCCAAAATGGATGTGGGGTGAATTAGTACAGACTGGAATAAGGAGTGAAAGAATACAAACTGTTTTGCAGATGAAACTAGGTTAATGATGCTTTATGCATTCAGAATCTCCCCCCGACCTTCTGAATTACAAATACCTTCAATTTATTGGCAGCCAAGGATATGATTCTTTTCTTTAGACGATACACCAGAGTTTTTTAATCCATCACTGGAATATGAAATAGAAGAACCAAACCCTTCATTGCCTTCCAACCTCTGAAATTACAGGGAAATCAATAAAATTGTGCAGGGAGTTATGTTAGTGTAGAATTTGACCCCCTGCTGCTTTACTCATCTCTGATGTAAATTCACTATGGCCATGGAGTTATATTGGGGCTGACGTTGTCCAATGTATCTGAGCACATAAATGATATTACCATATGTACTATACTGCATTGTAACATTTCCCATCTGTTTCAGTCTCAGGAGAGAAGCACTGAATCAAGCTGATTTCTTCCAAGGCAAACCACAGAAACGGCATTGCATAAAATTGTTATCCCTCTTACTGAGCTAAGGGGAGAGAGAAGATCATGTCCCACTTGAAGCTTTAATCACCTGATAAAAATTGTTTTAATTTCAAAGTTAGGCAATGAAAACCAAAAATCATACATTTTTTTTCCCACACAGCCTTTGGGTTTTATCTTGCAAGAAGCTTAAAGTATCCTGAACGAAGTAGCTGTAGTTCAGTGTTTTACATGAGGTGCTATGTAGAGCAAGCTGTAACAATTATCAGTTTCCAATGGTTCCGTTTCACTTAACAGCTCAGAAGCTGAATCTCACGTTCATGATGCTTTGGATCTGTCAGACTGGTTGTACAGCCTGGGAAACCTGCTTGTACACAATGACTTTTCCAGTTTTTCTTTATTCTTGCCAGGACAGACCTTCTGCAAGAAATGTTACAAAGAACCCTCTAATGTTATAAACTATTCTAGGTTCCTAGCTAAAATCAGAAATGCAGAAGTATGTCTTTGAGATATACCTTGGGCCTGTTGTTGTTTTATTGCAAGTTCTGACAAAATGTTTTACAAATTGGTAAATTTGTCCACTTAATTCATCCTCATAATGTTGAGCATGAAGCTATTGCTTTTCTTTAGAAATATGTTAGGCCCACTTCTTATGAAATAAAATTGGAAGTGTTCAAGTGTTCAAAATTAAGATTACCTTGACACTCAGACTCTGACTGTAGAAGTCTTCATTGACTTCCCAAGGAGTGGGCAGGATATATGTTTAAAGAAACTAATAAATCCATAAAATCGTTGGTAATTGTATCAGACCTTGAATCCATGTCAGTTTCTGCTTGGTTTAAGACACAAGTCTTTGTGCCATTTGGCATCATTTACTCTAAAGAAGCACATTAAAATCGGATTACTGCAGACCAGTGTGAATTTATGCCAGCGCTACAGCTAAAGAGCCACAAATGAGAGTGATTGCAGCCTGCTGCTTATTTTTAGAGTGACACCAAATGGCACAAAAGGTGATGTGCCAAAAAATATTGTAATGTAAGAACAGAGGGGATGGAAAAATCTCATAGGCTTTTTACCAATAATTGGAAGAGTGACTGAAAAATGATGCAATGGTCCCTTTAAAAGGCATTGAATGCACTGAATTAAGATGAAATTCTTACTTACTGTGTGTCCTGCTCTAATGCAAACGGTTACCCTTATTGAAAGGTTTGATCTGTCAGGCACTGAAGACCTTCAGTTCCCAGCAGAATAATTAGAAGTTGATGTCCTTTAGGTCTGATCCAAAGCCCAGCATAATCAAGGGAGGGTTTGATCAGACAGTGTTTATCCTTGCTCAGGAATGAATGATGCATATTCTGCAGATTGTAGCAAGGGAGATCTGTCTCTACTAAAAGGATAGAAGTAAAAATATAATTGAGTTACAGAGTCAACCTGTTGAGAGAGGACTTTGGAGAGGAAATCCCAGAATAACATCTCAACACAGATAGTCATTCAGGAATATCTTCCTCCCTTGCAAAACACAATTTAGGCCATGATGTTGTCGAGGAATAGCTAACGACAAAAGGTGTATAACCATCTCTTGCATCTATAAGATGTTTTTCTCAAAATTACTTTTACAAGTTCAGAAAAAGGTATCAAAATCCTCTCTGCAACCCCAAAAAAGAAGCAAGGTGATGGATATACAGCAGTCTGCTCTATCCTGCCTCTCGTATGACTCGGTTTGAAAAGTCAGTTCTGCCAAAAACAACCCCCACCAAACAAACAAGCAAAGAAACCTCTCCTTGCGCTTTGTTTTCCTATTAGCAGTTTTGAAACAACAAAACTCTTCTGCCATTGTTTTTCATGCTGGACACCAGCTGAAGCCAGTGGAGCTGTTGTGTAACAATATCGCTGATGGGCTATCGCCGGTCCCCATTTTAAAGCAATGCTTATGCGGCAGGGTGACCTTTAGAAGCTGCATGAAGAACATAATTCAAGGATGTCAACAGGCATGCCTGAATAGAGCAATTTGTGAAACATAAATGTTGAGACAGAACAATGTGACAGATTCAGCTACTTTAGACCACATTACCTTTGAGAAGAACAATAGCCCGCTGAAGATAAAGAAGAAAAATTAGTGTTCTTAACATAAATCACACTTTGAAAAATTAGGAAAAAAACAGTAATCTGGAAGGAAAATAGAGGCATTTTGTGTTTTACTAGGTAGCAAATATGCCATGAGGATATTTTTAAATTCTCATATATCTAAAATTTCTAAAAGCTGCAGAAAGGTTGCAGTATTTGGAGCTTATAAAGACAAATGAAGGGAACAAGCAATGATTTGTTTAAAATGCAAATACTTGTTTGTACCAGTGCAGGCCTGGGGTTTCTTTTCCATTTTGTAATCTGAAAGACAGACTAGGTGGGTCTGGGAGCAAGGACAGTTTGGCTGTATGACATGATGATCCTTTGCCTGAGAATCCAGCCTCTTCTATACGTAGCCAGGGCAACAGTGCACGTCTCCTTTCCGCAATACCTCTGACAGGCAAGTATGGTATTGTGATTAACCAACATTCTCTTACGCTGCTTTCTTTTTCTTACTCTGCATCTGAGTAAAGAGGAGAATGTCTGGGACTGACGTAGTGGCAGAACTGTTCAAACGCCAGCTTTTTTGGGATCCCTAGAAGTAAGAAAGCTTTGGTTTCAGTCTGAAGGCACAGGATGTAGCCGTCCTTTTTGGTGTGAAACTTGGGAAATCTATGATTCATTCATACTCCTTTTCCATTCCACCCGATAGCAGCTCTTCCTCCTACAGGACAGGAGCAGGAAAGGATTTTTAAGATGGACCCGCTCTGATTTTTCACAGCCTACATTTAAGTATTTTCTCAATTGAGGTTTCAATATTTCCTAATACCCCCAATCACATGGTAGACAAGCCTTACAAAATATGACATGAGTACCATTGAATCTGAAAAATGTCTTGATAGGTAGATATGCCCAATCAGCCTTCATGTCCTCATGGACTGTGTGAAATGGATTCAATTAGTTAGCTGGTTAAGACAATTCCAGCTGAGAGAATGTCTGTAGGCCTTGTTGGAAAAAGAAAAAAATCTTGTTAAACCATTTATTTTCTTATATTTCCACTTCTTTTCCTGACTCCTGTGAAGTAGACACTATTTCAGGCTTTTCAAGTACTCAGCACTTAACCTGACAGGAGAGCATGTGGACAAACCAGGCTATTCTGGCTCAGCAAGCCAGTTAGTTCATTATGAGAGTCCGTTTGTTTCCATTCCTGACCACAGGATGGAACGAGTATGTTTGATTTTCTTATAAACATCATCATAATACCAGACAGTGAGCCCAAGCCATTTGCTTCGAGGTAGACGCCATGACATTCTTTTCTACTCAGTAAATGGAAAGCAGTGATGTTGCAGACACTGGGCTGGATTCCTCCACATAGTCCAGTGTTGGGGAGAATTATAGCATTTCTATTGGAAATGAACAATATATCTCCTTTCTACTTTGTCCTTTGGTTAAACAATGTGTAAAACAGTGCTGGAATACACAATAAATAGATTTATTTACTATAGAAGAAATATAAAGGTACTTTTTGAGGTAGCCATTCTGTAAAGCAAATGACCAAAACCAGGTCAGAGTAAGGAAGCACAGGCTTTGTTGAAAGTCCATAAAAAGCAAAAGGACTTCGTTTCAACAGTTTCTTAGCTTCAGCAGACTTTGGATCCAGTCAGAGGCAAGGCCTCCCTCATCTCAGTGCTTTAGCCTTTACCAGATTCACTTTAAAGAACAGCAAAAACTGTTTGCTTTGACTCATGGTGTTTGCGATCAGATTCTCGCAGATCAAAGTTCCTCAGCTTTGGTTCCCAGGCTATCATCGAGTGGCTGCTGGAGGATCGTGAGTCACCTCTGGTGGACTATTGCCCTTTCTGAGGCAGAACCAGACAAGTTCAAAATGTTCTTTAATTTCTAACTGTTTAGTCACATCGCTGCAAATGGGATATGTGAGTCTGCTCCTAATGCAATAGCTGGACATTTGCTTTGTCCAAAGTGGAAAAGCCTGTGGGTTTTGAGGATACTGTTAGGAGATTTTTTCCTTTTGCCATATAAATGTGGTTAAGTCATGATTGTGGCGCTTGCACAAAGGCAAAGCCAAAGTGAACAACAAAACAGGTCAGCTTCTCAGGTCATAGAGCTCAATAACAAATTCCCATTTGCCTCCCTGGAATCGAGATTATGTCCCGTATGACATCTGTCATCCTTCAGGCCTACAGTGACTATATTTGTTTTCTCCTGTATGCATTTGGGCTCTTTTATGTACCACACTTACAGGTGCTTTGAGACTAAGTGGTGATTTTCCTTTCAGCTTTCACTATTGGTTGGCTTACATACAGCTGCTAGTCTGCTTAGAAAATGGGAAATAATTCAAAATGAGCCTATGACAAAGATTGTGTTGCCTTCTTTTCTTCACTTTTTACGCTGGCCCGGGAAAATGTTACTCACAGCAAAATCTTCAAAAATGGGAATGCTCGGTAAACAGCATAAATGCAAAATTATTCAGGCTTTCAGATATTAAACTTTAATGTTTGTACAATGAATGAGAGATTGACAAAACTTCCAACAAACCATTGCAATAACTGCCATAGAAGTGAAGTGCTCTATAGCCACCGTATGTAAGGCTTTGGGAAGAAGAATAAGATTCAGCATTGCCGTAGGCAAATATTGTTAAGTTCTAATATTTTTTTAAATCTTAGGATAATATATATGTTTAGGAATCAATAAGAAAAGCTGGCTAAGTCAAGTATGTGACTGTTTTACCACAAGTCTAGAAGTAGGCAAGTCAACTTTTTTATAACCTTATTATTGCTATATGTTACTTGCCAGTGCTTTAGCACAAATCAGCTTTCCAAAGGATTTTGGAGCTAACAGTTAATCTTTATAAGCAATGCAAAATGCATTATGTCATAACATGCTGACACACAGATCTACATCTGAGCACAGAGGGGGTGTCTTGAACAGACTAAGTCTTCCCAGATGTAAGTTTCCTTTGGAAACCTATTTAATACTTTCATTCTGCCAAAGGCCGCAGTGATTTTCATTGCAGCTCTCCTAGCTTATTTCTTAATGCATTTAACAATGCCCAGAAAGTTAGAAGCAAATATGAATGTCATTATATCCAGATGTCTTCATTTTTTGTCTCTCTTTCTGTTAAATGATGCCATCTACTGTAGAATAACTGAATGACAACCTTGTAAAACTACAGAGAAATCTGCTTTATCTCCTTATTACTGTAAAATTAGGTCAGTTGTTTTGTGACACATTTTAAATTTCCATGATTTTCATCGATATTGTTGACTAAAATATGGGAAGGTGAGTATTCTCAGTGTGAAAAGATGGTCACTGAGAAAAGACTCAGCTTCAGAAAAGAGCAGCTGTCTTGAAAACAGCACCTTTTCTAACCAGCAGTGCAAAAATATGGGAAAGATGGCCCTTTTCTGCTCCCCATTCGAGCTGTCCTCTTCACTGTAAGGCAGCAGGATCACACCTCTGTAAGTACCAAAACAAATCAATGAAAATGAAGTAAGGATGAAGAAAAAATTGACATATGAAAATGCAAATTCTTTGATATGAATTTCCTAGTGAATAAGAACCTTGTTGTCTTAAACACATAGTTGAAAAAAATCTGTGGTTTTGAAAGGAAAAGTGAGTGATGCTGAGAGCTAAAAATCTGAATATTAAAGATAATCAGACACATCTTATGGGTAGAGAAGTGTGTGTACACTGCATTTTTTTAGATGTGTATGCAGTTGATATAACTGTACACTACATTGTGCACAAAGTAACAGTAGAGCTGAGAAACCAAGCAACTTTTTTAGGAACTAAATCTAGCTTTGGCAGACGAGGAAAGGACGTCTAGATGCTCTTCAGAGGTAGTGGCTGTTAGGCGGTGTTCTTTGAAGCGGTGTCTGATGCCGTGACCCTGTGTCATCGTGGCTGTGAGGAAGATGAAGTCCTGGAAATAAGCGGTTCTTCTCTACCCCTCTTGTGCAGGATCTAAAGTTTCTGGTGAGGCCCAAAGGGTCGAGAAGCGAAGGGAAAAGGAAAATGTTCATGTCTAAGTGCCAGAAAATGTCTGAGGGAGATGAATTTTCATATGCCACTGGAATGTTTTAGATTTTAAGATTTTTTGTGTTGTCAAAGGAAGGTAAAATACTGGCTCCCAGCCTGATACCAGAAAAAAATACTGGCTTGAAAATGTCTGAAAAGGATTTTTGAAGTTTTTTGAATCTTGTTGTTCTAGTCAAGCTGGTGGTCAAGTAGTGTGAGCCTTGACAAGTCAACGTTTTCCTGTTTGCTTCTTTTATAATGGAAGTGCAGCTATAACATAAGCTGCTGTACACAGAAAGTTTGTAGTGGGGTGGAAATTGGGAAAAGAAACCTCCTGTTCCATGCAGTGCCCTGCTCCGAGGTCCCCACTCTGGTTCTTCACTCAGTGTGCCAGGAGATCTTGGTTGTATTCCACACTGCCCTGATAGAGCTCATAGAAGGAGGTGATGAATTACATGGGTGACATAGAGGAAAAAGTCAGGTTAATATGGACAAGGAAAAGCAGCTGAGTAGCAGTGAGGGAGCAGAGTCTGAAAAACTAAGCTTAGTTGATTACATGGCAGTAAAGAAGGTGAATTGTTCAGGTAGAAAAGACAAGAGGATTCAGGGAAGATGAAAAGGGAAGTTAGGTGTTATAGGAAGGATGAAACAGAATAGAGGAAAAAGGGACTGAATCAGAAGCAGCATGAGAAGAGAGGAAACACGACCAAGTGTGTACCATGCCAAAGAGCATGGGTGTGGGTATAGAAACAGATACCTGCAAATGGAGAGGGAAGGAAAAACAAAGAATGTAAAGAGAAAAAAAAGAGACCAGTGTACTCACTCAGTAGTGGAAAAGAGAAAAAAGAGAGATGAAAACTGCTGCACGTGAGAAAAGAAAAAGGGGATGCATAACCCATGGGAATGGACTGCACTGTAAATTTGGACTCAGTCTCACACTATATAATTATGACCATTACGACAATTTGATGGCATTCGTAATTTTCCATCTGGAGACAGTGGTAATTTTAATGTCAGATCTTTGAATTGCATCTTTTGGCTTTTTTTTTTTTTTTCCTTTTTGAAGGGTGATGTGTAGTAGGTAACTCACTCCAACATTAGAGGTATAAGGATGATGTAGGTACACAAATAGCTTTTTCTCCAGAGTTTTGTGTTTGTAAACTGAATTATTTTGAATTATTCATGGGAAAAAAACCTAATTCCATTCTTCAGGGCATTCACTGATACTTATATTTACAATCTGAGACTTCTAATAACTTCTATAAAACTTACAAGGAGCTTGTCTAACTTTGTAGTGTTATTTTCGTATTGGTTTCTTAAATGACCAGGCTTTCTGGATCTCCTAAGAAAATACAAACACAAAATTTAATGTTTGAAGCTGGTTTTCATCAGTCTCTTCAAATTTATTATCTACAACAAATTTGATCAGTAGAATAGCTGTTGGAAGGAATTCACAAAGCCATGAATTTTACAGATGAACAATGTTTTTTCTGAAAATACAGACACTTGAAACACTTGAGCAGGCCAGATGACATTAATTGCAAACCATTTGGGCAATCAGTGTGAATGTTCTTTTAGATCTATCACATATGTTTGCTTCCAAAAAACACTTTGAAGAGACTTGGTGCTAGCTATTAATGCAAGATGCTAGTGACAAGAGTTTGTGCTGGACAAACAGCTTACTCCTCATCCATGTGCAAGTGTTCATGTTGGTACCTGAGGGCCAGTAATACACTTGTTTGAGAGATTTGGCATGTTTGCTTTTTAGCTGCAGCAGAGAATTCAGTTGCTAATTACACAGTAACTCAGTCTGACACTAAAATTACTCGACATGGAAGATTATCACAAATTTAATTTGGTGTTGGATCAGCTCCAGGAGGTTTTCATTGATGTCTTTTTATAGATTCAGAGCAGACTCTGCAATTAATGTGACGGATCCTCCCAATGTCTGAAGTGGAGTATTTAGCCTTAACTTCACACACATAAAGTATATTACAGTAGAAATCAAAACAGGCTATCCAACAGATTTCATGTTATTCATCTTTGATTTGGAAAACACGTTTGAAATAATATTGAACACTATTTTGTCTTTGCTTCCAGTTGCAGGATGTACCCATCTTGGGCAGATTTATGCTGACAGGGATGTTTGGAAACCAGAGCCATGCCAAATCTGTGTGTGCGACTCGGGATCTGTTCTCTGCGATGACATCATCTGTGATGATCAGGAGCTGGACTGTCCCAACCCAGAGATTCCCTTTGGAGAGTGCTGTCCAGTTTGTCCACAAACAACACCACAACCTACAAGAGTAAGTTAGTTCTCAGTGTTGTTACTTCGGTGTTGCTGCCTTCTTGATCCATGTCAACATCAATTAGTTTCCTTTTAGATGCTCTTAAACACTTTTCTTTAAAATGGTAAGCTTGTCACTTTCTGACTCTAGGCAAATACTTAGGATGGGCAAAGTTTGCCAAATGAAAATAAAAAAACCCAGCTTGAACTTCCATGCTGTTTCATCTTTTTTTGTTAAGTTCAAGAATACTTCTGTATTCTATCAGAGAATTGATACCAGATCTGATAAAATACTTGTTAGTCCTTTGGGCTATGCAGCTGAAAGCATGAAGTCCTTCAACCCAGTTTTACATAAACAACAAGCACAGATAAATAGTAGAAAGGGACAGAGGGCAGCAGTTAGCGATTACATTTTTCATTTTGCAGAGAAGCATAGGAATGGTGCAAACAGCTTATTTGTTGACTGCATGCTCAATCTATATCCATGAAACTAATGCCAACACAGAGTTAAAGGAAGTTAGACAATTTTCACAGCATACTGCAAGCTGCATTTCTTATCAACTCAATTCTACATCATCACAGAGTAAATTTCTTTTTGCAGAATTATTGCTGACTTAATGCCCTGTAAAGGAAAGGTGATTCAAGCCCTACATCCCTAATTTCTCGTCATCTTGTTTATAGTCACCAATATTATCTAAACCGTTGCAGCAACTTAACCTCAGGAAAATCAAGGATGTTAGTGCATGCCAAGACCCCTGCCTAAGCTGCTTCAGTGAGTGAGGAGCTATGCTGAGCTCTAAGGTTATCTGAACACTTCATCCTTGTGTAAGATCCATGAGGTTCTGTTAAAGTACATAGGCACATTGAAGATTCTTACCCAGAAGATAAGAGAGTGAGAGACACGTGTGTATGGAAGAGAAAGGGAGAAGATGTGTTTCTGCAGCATTATAGTATATCTGCTTTAACATAAAATATCATATGCAAATATGTCACCTAGTGTTAGTTGCACCATGTTAGTGCAACTGTACCACTTTCAGGATTACCTCAGCTACTTCACTGAACAGTTTGAGAAGTATAAACAAGTGGTACATACAAGCACGCTGGAAATTTAAGTACAGCTACCTCTCTTGTTCGATCTAGAGAGTCTTTTATCAGTTCTGTGGTTCTTGATAATAAAAGACATGTGGATTACTTCCTCCAGCCTCTGTCTTCGATATGTTAAGAGTTTGGTTACTGGAAGCTGTCCTGCAGACCTTGGATGGTGTGCAGGGAAATGCCACCTTGAAAGATCCAAGGTAGTTTCAGCTGAATAGTCTTTGCTACCACTAGCAGCTGAATACATAAAAACTGTTCTGAACTATTAATGGAGAATCCAGGTAGTACCGTGTAACTGAATTATGAATTGAAAAACAAATAAATTGGAGGAGTAGATCTGAGAAATTAAAATTATTTACCTTAGCACATTTAACCTGCTGGACTGAGAAGGATACAAGAAAACTGTCCCTTACAGCTTTCCACAGTGGACTTCTGTCCCCATTGTACTCAATGGCAAAGGCCTATTGACTTCATTAATGCCGTGTTTTTGCCCACAGGAGAGGTGTAGCTTTATGGATGAACCGTGAAAATGCAGATGAAAGACTGACCAAAAACCCTACAGCTTTTAAATAGACTGAATAAGAATAAATGGAATTCATTTGGTAAAACTATATTCCAATGTTTAAATGTGTTTTTCTCTTGTGGTTTTTTTTTTTTTTCCAGGGTTTGGTTTTATTTTGATTTTCTATCTTAATTTAATTACTTTTCCTTTTTTTTTTCTAGACTCCTGGTGTAGTCAACCAAGGCCCCAAAGGAGACCCTGTAAGTGCAGCCTTTTTTTTTTCCCCAAGGAAACTAACAAAATCAAGAGCCTATTCCATTCAAGCTGCTGAGATATCCAGCTTTTACCAGTGTCTGCACTGTCTGCAGGACTGTGCCATACAGTTACTTTGAAGTAGCTCTTTAGCTTCAACAAAACAGTCACAAATTTAAACTGGAAAAACAGAGAGAGATTGAGAGAGTTTAGTCCAAACTGTATTACAGTTGTTATTTTTTGTTATATCTGTAGCCGTGGGGGTGTGGAATTTATGGACTCCACTAGTACATTTAGATTCAGGAGTTGACCTGTTTAAATATTTCTAGTGTGTTTGATCAAATATCAGCTGCAATAAGGCTCCAGCACCTAATAAGTGTTTCCATGTGTAAGTTTTGTCTACTGTCTATGTCTTGTGAATGTTCACTTGTGGTCTTAGTTACATTTAATGGAGAAAGTTTCCCACCACAATTGCACAGACTTTGTTACGAATGGAAGGATTTTTCCACAATGCTCTTGCAGTTGGAGGCAACTGCCGACATCTATATCTGCTCTGTTTGTGTCTTTGCAGGGTCCTCCTGGGATTCCAGGCATAAACGGTGCCCCTGGCCCTCCAGGACAGCCAGGGAGTCCTGGAGCTCCTGGTCCCCCTGGAATCTGCCAGTCATGTCCCAGTATAAGCGGAGGCGTAAGTCATCATTACGTTCAGCTTCTACCGTGTTGTTCGTAAGCGTACAAAGCAATACTGTAGGCACCTAGCCCTTGCGCTTTCACATCTACTTTGCTTTCAATGGCATCTGTCTCTCATTTATGCCTTTGAAAAACACAGCTGAGTGGTAGATGGGGGGTTTTGTTGTTGTTTTGGGATTTTGTCCACAAAATTTGGCTGAAGCGCAGTCAAATCTCTGCCTTATCGTACTTTTAAAAACTTCTGGAGCCACATCTGATAAAGAGCTTAGTAACTCAGAAATAATCTGACCAGAAAGAAAGTGTGCAGGAGGAAGTATGTCTCCTCAAGCTAAATGGTTAGAGAACTCTCTTACTTTCCTATATTTTATCCAATGCATGTTTAATTAAGAATCATTCCCTGGAGACTAGACTGAAACACAGGTCCTCTGCTTGCAGGGAAGTGCCATGTAAGTACTATTTGTCATGCTCCCTTGATATTTCTGGCCCATTGAATCTTGAATTATCTTCTGAAGAGTTGGGCAGACTCAGCAAGAGAGCAAATTTTAACTAAAATTTCTGTGCAGTTGGATTTGTTAAGGGAGCTGAGCCACAGCTAGCGCTCTGTTAGGAGACGACATTGTCTCCCATGCAGTCGAGCAAGCCTAGCTTTACAAGACGGGATTGCTTTAGCACAGAACTGTTAAAAATTGTATGTTAAAACAACTGCTACTTTTGAACATAGGCCACTGTTTATAGCTTCCACATATGCTTTCCACTCTGAGGTAAGCTAAAAACTGAGGACAGATGTCTTGATTTCATTTAATTCTGAAAGGGATTGCATCTGAAGGACTCAGTTTCTGGGAGAGGTACCCATGGATCAGTTAACCAGTCTCAATGGACATCACAATAACGTACCAAGAGAGCTACTGGGTTTGGGTTGGCAGATGCAGACACAGGAGAGGATGGTAGACTGAATCAGTCACCCACTCCAACACTGTATTAAAGATGTGCTGTTGAATCCTGATGAGAGGGTTGATGTCAGTAGTACGGGAGTCATCTTGTACCTGGTCAGCGAAGGAGCTGTGTCCACAGGTTTTATAATACGGTTTTAAATAATAGGGTTTTATGGTTTTAAGGTTTTTTTTTTTTAAGTTTGCGAACATCTGCATAACAAAATCAACATATGCCAATTAAGAGGCTTACACAGAAATTCCTTGAAAAACTGACTACAGAATTTATAGTTTTCTTAAAACAGCTTTTTATGTAAATGGGTGTGTCAAAGATGCTATCTGCTCTCAGAAAAGCCCACAGGACATGTTTTCACTCGATGCCTGGGGCTGAGTTTCCATTTGTTTCAAGATAAATTGTCAAAGTCATTGAGGCTCGGCTGCTTGGCCTCAAAAGTGATGATGATATTTGAATTATTTGGCATGACATAGTGAACGGAAAGGGAGAAAGGGAAAGATGGCAAATGGCATTAGGAAAAAAGTGTAACGCTCAATTTTCTGACATGTGTCAGTTCCCATGCATGAGGTAAAAAAAAAATTATTTGGAATTTAGGGGAGGAAAGACTTATATGTAGGTAAGAGATTTTTTGCTACAAAATGTCTGAAATGAGACATTCATTAGGCACTGGTAAAAGAAATGAGGAGACTAATAATAAGCTTTTAAACTGTTGCATTCTTTAGTGCAACAGAAAATATTTCATCAACGCCCTTGAGTGACAACTAAGGCCGACAGAAAAGAGGTTGATAAAGAAAATGGGGGGAAAAGCTTAAAAGGAGTCAAACACGAATAAGAAGAGGAGAGAGAAAGGTCATTTTTTTCGTAGGCCCAGCTGTCAAGATGAAAAGTGGATGCACACAGCGTAGGCAGCTAATGTTACCGTGACCACAAAAGAAAGATACTGGCTGGGCTTCTCTTACGGATGATTTAAAAATATGGCAGCTATATGTCAAACGAGTACTACTCAATAGATACAAATGGGTTATTTCCATATGTTTGCCATACCAATGTAAGAAAAGACTTATTTGATTTGTAGCAATCACCTTTTTTCTTTTTTTTTCTTTCTGTTTTTCTCTATTTCTTTTACAGAGTTTTTCTCCACAGTATGACTCCTATGATGTGAAGGCCGGTTCAGCTGGTATTGGTTATCCACAGCCCATTGTAAGATGAAACAGCCTTTTTTCTGTCCTTTTTTTTTTTTTTTTTTTAAAGAACACATTTTCTGCTCGTAGATTATACCTTGGATGTGTATGTATCCTGATTTTAACTTAATAAGATAAGTTTTAATTTAATTATTGCCTGCGAGTGGAATGTGATGTAAGGCAGCAGTTTGCTTGTCCTTCTAGAATGTAACTATAGATTATTTGGGGTTTTTGCCTTTTCTCTCTCTCTGTCTTCCTTTTGTTACATTCTTTTCCTAATCTCTCTCTGATTCAATTTTTTACTCTACCTAAACACTTACCCTTTCTCCCTTGCATACCTTCCTCATTTATCTGCTTTGGTATTCTTCTACTAATTGCTTCCCTCCCTTCCACCACTTTCTTACCTCTTCCACTGTCCCTAATCTTCCTTTATCCATGCAGCAGCGTTCTGTCTTTACTCAGTATGATACTCTGTACTTGTTTGCTTTTCCTCAACTCAAATTTGCCTGATAACAAGTGAGTAAACCCCTCTTATGATCTTCTTTTTCATCCCAGAAGCAGGCAAAAGCTTTTCACTTTTTCTTTTTACAATTATCAGTTTTTTACCCACAGCTATTCAGACTGTGTACTAAGGATGCTATATCTGCCTGCTAGGCCTGGCCCAACTTTTCACAGTTTTTTTAGTGAGTTAAAGCATGGATTGCCTGAAAGAGTTATGCGTGAACTATGCTTGCTTTATAAAATTAATTTAAATGTTGCACCTCATGATTTTCCTTTTAGGCACTAGGATTTAGAGATACTTACCACTGATGACATGGAGTATTCTTTGTTCAGGCCATCTGCTATACAGGGATGTAGCTACTTGCTCTTATTTGATATTGGCTGCTGCTTCATTAAGCATAATCATTATTTTCAGTCCAAGGCTGCATGACAAGATTTGGCTGTCTCATGTTGTAACGTATCAAGGCAGTTCCAAGCAAATGTGTTATTTCTCAGCGTTCCATCAGATGATCTTGTGAAATAAATGTTACTAATCATGACAGCTGTTTTTCCTGAAGTATGGTTCATTATTTTCCCACCTTTATTTTCAACTGTTTATTTCTACCTTGTTCATTTGCTAATACGATCATCCCCGCATTGGTCTTCTTCAACCATCCGTTTTTGCATTTGTTTATTCATTTATTCGTTTTCAGCTCCTCATAGTTTTTGCCCACAGCTTATCATATCATCTACATTTTGCTCCTTGGTGTCTTAATACGGGATGTGCTGAACCAGGCGAATAACTGAGATACCTTTCAGTTAACAAACATGGTTACCTCTCTCTATTTGGGTGTTTTTCCCTGAGGTGCTTAGCGATTTCTTGTGCTCTGATCCCTGAACTTGGGTTAAAAAAAAGTAATAATTTAATTCTTTAATTAAGAATGTCTTCAGCCAGAATTGTCTGTATACAGACAGGTTGTGTTCTTTTCTATTGCATTGTGCAATACATCACTGCAAACCAGTAACAGAGCAGTTACAGGCAGATGTGACTAAACTTGATAGAACTAAATAATGTTTATCACTAACATTGCATAGATTAATTTATTTATTGATTTATAAATTTAATTTATCAATTTTCAACTTAAACTTTCAATTTAAATAAATATCCAAACTGAAATAACTTGGAAGAGTAATAAAATAAAAAAGGCCAGCTATATAGCCCCAACATCTGTCCATGGATGGCTACTATGCCTGGTATTTCCTCAGTCACACACCTCTCCACTACTGTCTTTTCGGTGGCTTTCCACTGCTTGTTTTTGTACTTTACACCTCAGTTTCTCTTTGCTTGCTCATATAACCCCCATGTATTGTCTTTGTCTCTTTCTACCAGTGCACTTATTCTAACTAAACTGTGCTCATTTGTTCACAGTCTGGAGATGCTGGCAGCAAGCAAATGCCATTCCTAACTATCGGTTTATCTCTTCAGTGTGCACCTTGAAAAAAAAATAATGTCTTGCTTGTTTGTAGCCATAAGTCTAATCAATTGATTGCAATTGATGAGTTGATGGTTCCTATTCGTGTGAAGTCCAAACTTATTTTGTACCAAATGAGCTCTAACGATTAACAGTGAGGGACTGCTTGTGGCGTTCACACATTGAAGGCACCCCAGTATACCCAGACACTAACTGCCCTTCTTGTCTCAGAAAATTGCAAATGTTATAATGATTGTCTTTTTTTAGACAAAAGATAATCTGTGAACTAATATTAGCATAGTGTATGTGTAGTATAGGAGTGTACTATAGTATGTATACCAGTATAGTATTAATATACTGTTAATCTTGTATTAAAATTACGTTCCTGTAACATCTATAATACATGATATATTCTGACACCATACGACAATATCCCATGAAACACAATATGTACAATATTAAGCTATGGAATACACTGCCAGTACTGCAGCACACGCTGATTCTCATGTAATTCGTATTCTTCAATTGTTTTGCCTGTATCAAACCCATGAAGAGTTTAATTTAACAAAAACTTTTTTTAAAGAAAATACAGACATTTCTTTAGAGAACATATAAAGAAATATAGCCGCGGTATATCACTGTGCTAATTTTCAACAGCTTTCTGTTTTGCCACATCAAATGCCTTTGTGGTTGTTGCTGCAGGAAGTAGAAATATTAGCACTCTTCCCAAATGGACAATTTCCTTAACGGTATTTTACTCCCTTTTTACCAGTTAAAATAAGGAACCTGTGTTACTGATTTGAATTAAAACAGATGTCTATTGAGGTTTCATCCTGTGAGTCCTCTGGTCAGTCTAGACATAATTTATTTTTTATGGCTTAGTACTGTTTAAAAGTTCAGAAAAGATTCCACTGGTGAAAATACCTTCCTTACTGACAAGTGACAAAAATATGGCCTTAGTTGAGTGAGTCCGAAGAAGACTAGGGTCATAAACAGAGTTTATTATACAGAGTTCTTCTAATGGGATGTATATGTATATGTAATATAGCTCCTGAATGCAGGTGAGAAATTTTAAAATTAGTCTTAGAAAGCAAAATCTAGCATCAGTAGACTAGCGGGCAAGTTTATCAGTACGCTTTGGCTGCACCACTGAAATGTAGGGTTAAGCTAATAAAGCTCAGTTACATGGCAGAGAAGCTGTAGCTCATTTACTCTGTTTAACAAACAAAGAGTTCCAGTTATCTATTCTTCCAGTTTAGGTAGCTGAAAAGCTGAGCTGCACACATCCTTCTCGGGGTCTAGAGAAGGGGAATAGTGACTCCAACGAAAAAATGAATAGCTTTGAAAGTATTTTGTGGAGTATGTTAGCTAGAGCTGCAAAGAGAAACTCAGTGATCCCTTTTCTGAAGGGACTGTAGGTACCTGACAGTGTATTATACAATGTGTATATATACTGCTGCTTCCTTTTTACTGCATCAAGTGCATGTCACCGTGGATTTTTCTCTATGCTAATACGTAAAAATTTGTTTCACAGTTATTGGTGACTATTGCAACTACATTAAGCTTTATAGCTATATTACATCAATATAATGAGTATTTTTTTTAATCTATACTATAGACTGGCTTTCCAGGACCACCTGGCCCCAGTGGCCCCCCTGGCCCCCCTGGTCATGCAGGTCCCCCTGTAAGTAATATTAATCTTTTCATAATCATCTCATATTCTTTTATATGAGCTTCTCCTTTTCTCTGTCATAAATATTAGGTACATTTTCAACTGATAAATCTAGATACTATGCTGAAGAATTTTGTGCATAAATGTCATCTTCTGTTAATTGGGCTGTACCATCTGTGCACCACCAAGACTAGATGACCTAGGTGAA